>NW_026683110.1:0-26374 GCF_027887145.1 Ammospiza caudacuta | reverse complement strand
TAAGGGCTTCCTAGTTTCAAAAATCCTAGCCCTAGGCCTAAGCCTAACAGTAACCCTGGGAAGGTAAATCAGCCTGGTGTTAGGCTTCTTGCCAAGGAAAAAGCTGTGAAAGCTGCCATGTTGTTGCACTTTTGTACTCCCCTTGGGATGCCTTGAACAGCTGCAGTGTGCCTGGAGCTAAGGGCTTCCTAGTTTCAAAAATCCTAGCCCTAGGCCTAAGCCTAACAGTAACCCTGGGAAAGTATGTCAGCCTGGTGTTAGGCTTCTTGCCAAGGAAAAAGCCGTGAAAGCAGCCATGTTGTGGCACTTTTGCACTCCCTTTTGGATGCCTTTCACAGCTCCAGTGTGCCTGGAACTCAGGGCTTCCTGCTTTTAAAAATCCTAGCCCTAGGCCGAACCCCAACCCTAAGACGAGAAAGGCAAATCAGCCAGGAATTAGGCATGTCCCCAAGGAAAAAGCTGTGGAGGCAGGCATGTTGTGGTACTTTTGCGCTCTTCTTGGCTAGTCCCTTCGCAGCTGCTGTGTTCTTGGAACTCAGGGCTTGCTGGTTAATAGAACCCTTACCCTAGGCGTAACTCAAACCTTAACCCTAGGAAGGAAAATCAGCCTATGGTTCGGGATGGTCTCATGGAAATATCAGTGGTGGCAGCCAAGTTGCGTCACTTTTGCGCTCCCCTTGGGATGCCTTTCGCAGCTGCAGTGTGCCTGGAGCCCAGGGCTTCCTGGTTTTAAAAGTCCTAGGCCTAAGCCTAACAGTAACCCTAGGAAGGTAAATCAGCCGGGTATTAGGGTTCTTCCTAAGGGAAAAGCCGTGAAAGCAGCCATGTTGTGGCACTTCTGCACTCCCTTTGGGATGCCTTTGGCAGATGAAGTAAGCCTGGAACTCAGGGCTTCCTGGTTAAAGAAATCACAGCCCTAGGCTGAACCCTAACGCTAACCCTAGGCAGATAAATCAGCCTAGGTATAGGGATGGTGCCAAGGAAAAAGCTGTGAAAGCTGCCATGTTGTTGCACTTTTGTACTCCCCTTGGGATGCCTTGAACAGCTGCAGTGTGCCTGGAGCTAAGGGCTTCCTAGTTTCAAAAATCCTAGCCCTAGGCCTAAGCCTAACAGTAACCCTGGGAAAGTAAATCAGCCTGATGTTAGGCTTCTTGCCAAGGAAAAAGCCGTGAAACAGCCATGTTGTGGCACTTTTGCACTCCCTTTTGGATGCCTTTCACAGCTCCAGTGTGCCTGGAACTCAGGGCTTCCTGATTTTAAAAATCCTAGCCCTAGGCCGAACCCCAACCCTAAGACGAGAAAGGCAAATCAGCCAGGAATTAGGCCATGTCCCCAAGGAAAAAGCTGTGGAGGCAGGCATGTTGTGGTACTTTTGCGCTCTTCTTGGCTAGTCCTTCGCAGCTGCTGTGTTCTTGGAACTCAGGGCTTTCTGGTTAATAGACCCTTCCCCTAGGCGTAACTCAAACCTTAACCCTAGGAAGGAAAATCAACCTATGGTTCGGGATGGTCTCATGGAAATATCAGTGGTGGCAGCCAAGTTGCGTCACTTTTGCGCTCCCCTTGGGATGCCTTTCGCAGCTGCAGTGTGCCTGGAGCCCAGGGCTTCCTGGTTTTAAAAGTCCTAGGCCTAAGCCTAACAGTAACCCTAGGAAGGTAAATCAGCCGGGTATTAGGGTTCTTCCTAAGGGAAAAGCCGTGAAAGCAGCCATGTTGTGGCACTTCTGCACTCCCTTTGGGATGCCTTTGGCAGATGAAGTAAGCCTGGAACTCAGGGCTTCCTGGTTAAAGAAATCACAGCCCTAGGCTGAACCCTAACCCTAACCCTAGGCAGATAAATCAGCCTAGGTATAGGGATGGTGCCAAGGAAAAAGCTGTGAAAGCTGCCATGTTGTTGCACTTTTGTACTCCCCTTGGGATGCCTTGAACAGCTGCAGTGTGCCTGGAGCCCAGGGCTTCCTAGTTTCAAAAATCCTAGCCCTAGGCCTAAGCCTAACAGTAACCCTGGGAAAGTATGTCAGCCTGGTGTTAGGCTTCTTGCCAAGGAAAAAGCCGTGAAAGCAGCCATGTTGTGGCACTTTTGCACTCCCTTTTGGATGCCTTTCACAGCTCCAGTGTGCCTGGAACTCAGGGCTTCCTGATTTTAAAAATCCTAGCCCTAGGCCGAACCCCAACCCTAAGACGAGAAAGGCAAATCAGCCAGGAATTAGGCATGTCCCCAAGGAAAAAGCTGTGGAGGCAGGCATGTTGTGGTACTTTTGCGCTCTTCTTGGGTAGTCCTTCGCAGCTGCTGTGTTCTTGGAACTCAGGGCTTTCTGGTTAATAGACCCTTACCCTAGGCGTAACTCAAACCTTAACCCTAGGAAGGAAAATCAGCCTATGGTTCGGGATGGTCTCATGGAAATATCAGTGGTGGCAGCCAAGTTGCGTCACTTTTGCGCTCCCCTTGGGATGCCTTTTGCAGCTGCAGTGTGCCTGGAGCCCAGGGCTTCCTGGTTTTAAAAGTCCTAGGCCTAAGCCTAACAGTAACCCTAGGAAGGTAAATCAGCCGGGTATTAGGGTTCTTCCTAAGGGAAAAGCCGTGAAAGCAGCCATGTTGTGGCACTTCTGCACTCCCTTTGGGATGCCTTTGGCAGATGAAGTAAGCCTGGAACTCAGGGCTTCCTGGTTAAAGAAATCCAAGCCCTAGGCTGAACCCTAACCCTAACCCTAGGCAGATAAATCAGCCTAGGTATAGGGATGGTGCCAAGGAAAAAGCTGTGAAAGCTGCCATGTTGTTGCACTTTTGTACTCCCCTTGGGATGCCTTGAACAGCTGCAGTGTGCCTGGAGCTAAGGGCTTCCTAGTTTCAAAAATCCTAGCCCTAGGCCTAAGCCTAACAGTAACCCTGGGAAAGTAAATCAGCCTGATTTTAGGCTTCTTGCCAAGGAAAAAGCCGTGAAAGCAGCCATGTTGTGGCACTTTTGCACTCCCTTTTGGATGCCTTTCACAGCTCCAGTGTGCCTGGAACTCAGGGCTTCCTGCTTTTAAAAATCCTTGCCCTAGGCCGAACCCCAACCCTAAGACGAGAAAGGCAAATCAGCCAGGAATTCGGCATGTCCCCAAGGAAAAAGCTGTGGAGGCAGGCATGTTGTGGTACTTTTGCGCTCTTCTTGGCTAGTCCTTCGCAGCTGCTGTGTTCTTGGAACTCAGGGCTTTCTGGTTAATAGAACCCTTACCCTAGGCGTAACTCAAACCTTAACCCTAGGAAGGAAAATCAACCTATGGTTCGGGATGGTCTCATGGAAATATCAGTGGTGGCAGCCAAGTTGCGTCACTTTTGCGCTCCCCTTGGGATGCCTTTCGCAGCTGCAGTGTGCCTGGAGCCCAGGGCTTCCTGGTTTTAAAAGTCCTAGGCCTAAGCCTAGCAGTAACCCTAGGAAGGTAAATCAGCCGGGTATTAGGGTTCTTCCTAAGGGAAAAGCCGTGAAAGCAGCCATGTTGTGGCACTTCTGCACTCCCTTTGGGATGCCTTTGGCAGATGAAGTAAGCCTGGAACTCAGGGCTTCCTGGTTAAAGAAATCCAAGCCCTAGGCTGAACCCTAACCCTAACCCTAGGCAGATAAATCAGCCTAGGTATAGGGATGGTGCCAAGGAAAAAGCTGTGAAAGCTGCCATGTTGGTTCACTTTTGTACTCCCCTTGGGATGCCTTGAACAGCTGCAGTGTGCCTGGAGCCCAGGGCTTCCTAGTTTCAAAAATCCTAGCCCTAGGCCTAAGCCTAACAGTAACCCTGGGAAAGTATGTCAGCCTGGTGTTAGGCTTCTTGCCAAGGAAAAAGCCGTGAAAGCAGCCATGTTGTGGCACTTTTGCACTCCCTTTTGGATGCCTTTCACAGCTCCAGTGTGCCTGGAACTCAGGGCTTCCTGATTTTAAAAATCCTAGCCCTAGGCCGAACCCCAACCCTAAGACGAGAAAGGCAAATCAGCCAGGAATTAGGCATGTCCCCAAGGAAAAAGCTGTGGAGGCAGGCATGTTGTGGTACTTTTGCGCTCTTCTTGGCTAGTCCTTCGCAGCTGCTGTGTTCTTGGAACTCAGGGCTTTCTGGTTAATAGACCCTTACCCTAGGCGTAACTCAAACCTTAAGCCTAGGAAGGAAAATCAACCTATGTTTCGGGATGGTCTCATGGAAATATCAGTGGTGGCAGCCAAGTTGCGTCACTTTTGCGCTCCCCTTGGGATGCCTTTTGCAGCTGCAGTGTGCCTGGAGCCCAGGGCTTCCTGGTTTTAAAAGTCCTAGGCCTAAGCCTAACAGTAACCCTAGGAAGGTAAATCAGCCGGGTATTAGGGTTCTTCCTAAGGGAAAAGCCGTGAAAGCAGCCATGTTGTGGCACTTCTGCACTCCCTTTGGGATGCCTTTGGCAGATGAAGTAAGCCTGGAACTCAGGGCTTCCTGGTTAAAGAAATCACAGCCCTAGGCTGAACCCTAACGCTAACCCTAGGCAGATAAATCAGCCTAGGTATAGGGATGGTGCCAAGGAAAAAGCTGTGAAAGCTGCCATGTTGTTGCACTTTTGTACTCCCCTTGGGATGCCTTGAACAGCTGCAGTGTGCCTGGAGCTAAGGGCTTCCTAGTTTCAAAAATCCTAGCCCTAGGCCTAAGCCTAACAGTAACCCTGGGAAAGTAAATCAGCCTGATGTTAGGCTTCTTGCCAAGGAAAAAGCCGTGAAAGCAGCCATGTTGTGGCACTTTTGCACTCCCTTTTGGATGCCTTTCACAGCTCCAGTGTGCCTGGAACTCAGGGCTTCCTGATTTTAAAAATCCTAGCCCTAGGCCGAACCCCAACCCTAAGACGAGAAAGGCAAATCAGCCAGGAATTAGGCATGTCCCCAAGGAAAAAGCTGTGGAGGCAGGCATGTTGTGGTACTTTTGCGCTCTTCTTGGCTAGTCCTTCGCAGCTGCTGTGTTCTTGGAACTCAGGGCTTTCTGGTTAATAGACCCTTCCCCTAGGCGTAACTCAAACCTTAACCCTAGGAAGGAAAATCAGCCTATGGTTCGGGATGGTCTCATGGAAATATCAGTGGTGGCAGCCAAGTTGCGTCACTTTTGCGCTCCCCTTGGGATGCCTTTCGCAGCTGCAGTGTGCCTGGAGCCCAGGGCTTCCTGGTTTTAAAAGTCCTAGGCCTAAGCCTAACAGTAACCCTAGGAAGGTAAATCAGCCGGGTATTAGGGTTCTTCCTAAGGGAAAAGCCGTGAAAGCAGCCATGTTGTGGCACTTCTGCACTCCCTTTGGGATGCCTTTGGCAGATGAAGTAAGCCTGGAACTCAGGGCTTCCTGGTTAAAGAAATCCAAGCCCTAGGCTGAACCCTAACCCTAACCCTAGGCAGATAAATCAGCCTAGGTATAGGGATGGTGCCAAGGAAAAAGCTGTGAAAGCTGCCATGTTGTTGCACTTTTGTACTCCCCTTGGGATGCCTTGAACAGCTGCAGTGTGCCTGGAGCCCAGGGCTTCCTAGTTTCAAAAATCCTAGCCCTAGGCCTAAGCCTAACAGTAACCCTGGGAAAGTATGTCAGCCTGGTGTTAGGCTTCTTGCCAAGGAAAAAGCCGTGAAAGCAGCCATGTTGTGGCACTTTTGCACTCCCTTTTGGATGCCTTTCACAGCTGCAGTGTGCCTGGAACTCAGGGCTTCCTGATTTTAAAAATCCTAGCCCTAGGCCGAACCCCAACCCTAAGACGAGAAAGGCAAATCAGCCAGGAATTAGGCATGTCCCCAAGGAAAAAGCTGTGGAGGCAGGCATGTTGTGGTACTTTTGCGCTCTTCTTGGGTAGTCCTTCGCAGCTGCTGTGTTCTTGGAACTCAGGGCTTTCTGGTTAATAGACCCTTACCCTAGGCGTAACTCAAACCTTAACCCTAGGAAGGAAAATCAGCCTATGGTTCGGGATGGTCTCATGGAAATATCAGTGGTGGCAGCCAAGTTGCGTCACTTTTGCGCTCCCCTTGGGATGCCTTTTGCAGCTGCAGTGTGCCTGGAGCCCAGGGCTTCCTGGTTTTAAAAGTCCTAGGCCTAAGCCTAACAGTAACCCTAGGAAGGTAAATCAGCCGGGTATTAGGGTTCTTCCTAAGGGAAAAGCCGTGAAAGCAGCCATGTTGTGGCACTTCTGCACTCCCTTTGGGATGCCTTTGGCAGATGAAGTAAGCCTGGAACTCAGGGCTTCCTGGTTAAAGAAATCCAAGCCCTAGGCTGAACCCTAACCCTAACCCTAGGCAGATAAATCAGCCTAGGTATAGGGATGGTGCCAAGGAAAAAGCTGTGAAAGCTGCCATGTTGTTGCACTTTTGTACTCCCCTTGGGATGCCTTGAACAGCTGCAGTGTGCCTGGAGCTAAGGGCTTCCTAGTTTCAAAAATCCTAGCCCTAGGCCTAAGCCTAACAGTAACCCTGGGAAAGTAAATCAGCCTGATTTTAGGCTTCTTGCCAAGGAAAAAGCCGTGAAAGCAGCCATGTTGTGGCACTTTTGCACTCCCTTTTGGATGCCTTTCACAGCTCCAGTGTGCCTGGAACTCAGGGCTTCCTGCTTTTAAAAATCCTTGCCCTAGGCCGAACCCCAACCCTAAGACGAGAAAGGCAAATCAGCCAGGAATTCGGCATGTCCCCAAGGAAAAAGCTGTGGAGGCAGGCATGTTGTGGTACTTTTGCGCTCTTCTTGGCTAGTCCTTCGCAGCTGCTGTGTTCTTGGAACTCAGGGCTTTCTGGTTAATAGAACCCTTACCCTAGGCGTAACTCAAACCTTAACCCTAGGAAGGAAAATCAACCTATGGTTCGGGATGGTCTCATGGAAATATCAGTGGTGGCAGCCAAGTTGCGTCACTTTTGCGCTCCCCTTGGGATGCCTTTCGCAGCTGCAGTGTGCCTGGAGCCCAGGGCTTCCTGGTTTTAAAAGTCCTAGGCCTAAGCCTAGCAGTAACCCTAGGAAGGTAAATCAGCCGGGTATTAGGGTTCTTCCTAAGGGAAAAGCCGTGAAAGCAGCCATGTTGTGGCACTTCTGCACTCCCTTTGGGATGCCTTTGGCAGATGAAGTAAGCCTGGAACTCAGGGCTTCCTGGTTAAAGAAATCCAAGCCCTAGGCTGAACCCTAACCCTAACCCTAGGCAGATAAATCAGCCTAGGTATAGGGATGGTGCCAAGGAAAAAGCTGTGAAAGCTGCCATGTTGGTTCACTTTTGTACTCCCCTTGGGATGCCTTGAACAGCTGCAGTGTGCCTGGAGCCCAGGGCTTCCTAGTTTCAAAAATCCTAGCCCTAGGCCTAAGCCTAACAGTAACCCTGGGAAAGTATGTCAGCCTGGTGTTAGGCTTCTTGCCAAGGAAAAAGCCGTGAAAGCAGCCATGTTGTGGCACTTTTGCACTCCCTTTTGGATGCCTTTCACAGCTCCAGTGTGCCTGGAACTCAGGGCTTCCTGATTTTAAAAATCCTAGCCCTAGGCCGAACCCCAACCCTATGACGAGAAAGGCAAATCAGCCAGGAATTAGGCATGTCCCCAAGGAAAAAGCTGTGGAGGCAGGCATGTTGTGGTACTTTTGCGCTCTTCTTGGCTAGTCCTTCGCAGCTGCTGTGTTCTTGGAACTCAGGGCTTTCTGGTTAATAGACCCTTACCCTAGGCGTAACTCAAACCTTAAGCCTAGGAAGGAAAATCAACCTATGTTTCGGGATGGTCTCATGGAAATATCAGTGGTGGCAGCCAAGTTGCGTCACTTTTGCGCTCCCCTTGGGATGCCTTTTGCAGCTGCAGTGTGCCTGGAGCCCAGGGCTTCCTGGTTTTAAAAGTCCTAGGCCTAAGCCTAACAGTAACCCTAGGAAGGTAAATCAGCCGGGTATTAGGGTTCTTCCTAAGGGAAAAGCCGTGAAAGCAGCCATGTTGTGGCACTTCTGCACTCCCTTTGGGATGCCTTTGGCAGATGAAGTAAGCCTGGAACTCAGGGCTTCCTGGTTAAAGAAATCACAGCCCTAGGCTGAACCCTAACGCTAACCCTAGGCAGATAAATCAGCCTAGGTATAGGGATGGTGCCAAGGAAAAAGCTGTGAAAGCTGCCATGTTGTTGCACTTTTGTACTCCCCTTGGGATGCCTTGAACAGCTGCAGTGTGCCTGGAGCTAAGGGCTTCCTAGTTTCAAAAATCCTAGCCCTAGGCCTAAGCCTAACAGTAACCCTGGGAAAGTAAATCAGCCTGATGTTAGGCTTCTTGCCAAGGAAAAAGCCGTGAAAGCAGCCATGTTGTGGCACTTTTGCACTCCCTTTTGGATGCCTTTCACAGCTGCAGTGTGCCTGGAACTCAGGGCTTCCTGATTTTAAAAATCCTAGCCCTAGGCCGAACCCCAACCCTAAGACGAGAAAGGCAAATCAGCCAGGAATTAGGCATGTCCCCAAGGAAAAAGCTGTGGAGGCAGGCATGTTGTGGTACTTTTGCGCTCTTCTTGGCTAGTCCTTCGCAGCTGCTGTGTTCTTGGAACTCAGGGCTTTCTGGTTAATAGACCCTTCCCCTAGGCGTAACTCAAACCTTAACCCTAGGAAGGAAAATCAGCCTATGGTTCGGGATGGTCTCATGGAAATATCAGTGGTGGCAGCCAAGTTGCGTCACTTTTGCGCTCCCCTTGGGATGCCTTTTGCAGCTGCAGTGTGCCTGGAGCCCAGGGCTTCCTGGTTTTAAAAGTCCTAGGCCTAAGCCTAACAGTAACCCTAGGAAGGTAAATCAGCCGGGTATTAGGGTTCTTCCTAAGGGAAAAGCCGTGAAAGCAGCCATGTTGTGGCACTTCTGCACTCCCTTTGGGATGCCTTTGGCAGATGAAGTAAGCCTGGAACTCAGGGCTTCCTGGTTAAAGAAATCCAAGCCCTAGGCTGAACCCTAACCCTAACCCTAGGCAGATAAATCAGCCTAGGTATAGGGATGGTGCCAAGGAAAAAGCTGTGAAAGCTGCCATGTTGTTGCACTTTTGTACTCCCCTTGGGATGCCTTGAACAGCTGCAGTGTGCCTGGAGCCCAGGGCTTCCTAGTTTCAAAAATCCTAGCCCTAGGCCTAAGCCTAACAGTAACCCTGGGAAAGTATGTCAGCCTGGTGTTAGGCTTCTTGCCAAGGAAAAAGCCGTGAAAGCAGCCATGTTGTGGCACTTTTGCACTCCCTTTTGGATGCCTTTCACAGCTGCAGTGTGCCTGGAACTCAGGGCTTCCTGATTTTAAAAATCCTAGCCCTAGGCCGAACCCCAACCCTAAGACGAGAAAGGCAAATCAGCCAGGAATTAGGCATGTCCCCAAGGAAAAAGCTGTGGAGGCAGGCATGTTGTGGTACTTTTGCGCTCTTCTTGGGTAGTCCTTCGCAGCTGCTGTGTTCTTGGAACTCAGGGCTTTCTGGTTAATAGACCCTTACCCTAGGCGTAACTCAAACCTTAACCCTAGGAAGGAAAATCAGCCTATGGTTCGGGATGGTCTCATGGAAATATCAGTGGTGGCAGCCAAGTTGCGTCACTTTTGCGCTCCCCTTGGGATGCCTTTTGCAGCTGCAGTGTGCCTGGAGCCCAGGGCTTCCTGGTTTTAAAAGTCCTAGGCCTAAGCCTAACAGTAACCCTAGGAAGGTAAATCAGCCGGGTATTAGGGTTCTTCCTAAGGGAAAAGCCGTGAAAGCAGCCATGTTGTGGCACTTCTGCACTCCCTTTGGGATGCCTTTGGCAGATGAAGTAAGCCTGGAACTCAGGGCTTCCTGGTTAAAGAAATCCAAGCCCTTGGCTGAACCCTAACCCTAACCCTAGGCAGATAAATCAGCCTAGGTATAGGGATGGTGCCAAGGAAAAAGCTGTGAAAGCTGCCATGTTGTTGCACTTTTGTACTCCCCTTGGGATGCCTTGAACAGCTGCAGTGTGCCTGGAGCTAAGGGCTTCCTAGTTTCAAAAATCCTAGCCCTAGGCCTAAGCCTAACAGTAACCCTGGGAAAGTAAATCAGCCTGATTTTAGGCTTCTTGCCAAGGAAAAAGCCGTGAAAGCAGCCATGTTGTGGCACTTTTGCACTCCCTTTTGGATGCCTTTCACAGCTCCAGTGTGCCTGGAACTCAGGGCTTCCTGCTTTTAAAAATCCTTGCCCTAGGCCGAACCCCAACCCTAAGACGAGAAAGGCAAATCAGCCAGGAATTCGGCATGTCCCCAAGGAAAAAGCTGTGGAGGCAGGCATGTTGTGGTACTTTTGCGCTCTTCTTGGCTAGTCCTTCGCAGCTGCTGTGTTCTTGGAACTCAGGGCTTTCTGGTTAATAGAACCCTTACCCTAGGCGTAACTCAAACCTTAACCCTAGGAAGGAAAATCAACCTATGGTTCGGGATGGTCTCATGGAAATATCAGTGGTGGCAGCCAAGTTGCGTCACTTTTGCGCTCCCCTTGGGATGCCTTTCGCAGCTGCAGTGTGCCTGGAGCCCAGGGCTTCCTGGTTTTAAAAGTCCTAGGCCTAAGCCTAGCAGTAACCCTAGGAAGGTAAATCAGCCGGGTATTAGGGTTCTTCCTAAGGGAAAAGCCGTGAAAGCAGCCATGTTGTGGCACTTCTGCACTCCCTTTGGGATGCCTTTGGCAGATGAAGTAAGCCTGGAACTCAGGGCTTCCTGGTTAAAGAAATCCAAGCCCTAGGCTGAACCCTAACCCTAACCCTAGGCAGATAAATCAGCCTAGGTATAGGGATGGTGCCAAGGAAAAAGCTGTGAAAGCTGCCATGTTGGTTCACTTTTGTACTCCCCTTGGGATGCCTTGAACAGCTGCAGTGTGCCTGGAGCCCAGGGCTTCCTAGTTTCAAAAATCCTAGCCCTAGGCCTAAGCCTAACAGTAACCCTGGGAAAGTATGTCAGCCTGGTGTTAGGCTTCTTGCCAAGGAAAAAGCCGTGAAAGCAGCCATGTTGTGGCACTTTTGCACTCCCTTTTGGATGCCTTTCACAGCTGCAGTGTGCCTGGAACTCAGGGCTTCCTGATTTTAAAAATCCTAGCCCTAGGCCGAACCCCAACCCTATGACGAGAAAGGCAAATCAGCCAGGAATTAGGCATGTCCCCAAGGAAAAAGCTGTGGAGGCAGGCATGTTGTGGTACTTTTGCGCTCTTCTTGGCTAGTCCTTCGCAGCTGCTGTGTTCTTGGAACTCAGGGCTTTCTGGTTAATAGACCCTTACCCTAGGCGTAACTCAAACCTTAAGCCTAGGAAGGAAAATCAACCTATGTTTCGGGATGGTCTCATGGAAATATCAGTGGTGGCAGCCAAGTTGCGTCACTTTTGCGCTCCCCTTGGGATGCCTTTTGCAGCTGCAGTGTGCCTGGAGCCCAGGGCTTCCTGGTTTTAGAAGTCCTAGGCCTAAGCCTAACAGTAACCCTAGGAAGGTAAATCAGCCGGGTATTAGGGTTCTTTCTAAGGGAAAAGCCGTGAAAGCAGCCATGTTGTGGCACTTCTGCACTCCCTTTGGGATGCCTTTGGCAGATGAAGTAAGCCTGGAACTCAGGGCTTCCTGGTTAAAGAAATTCAAGCCCTAGGCTGAACCCTAACCCTAACCCTAGGCAGATAAATCAGCCTAGGTATAGGGATGGTGCCAAGGAAAAAGCTGTGAAAGCTGCCATGTTGTTGCACTTTTGTACTCCCCTTGGGATGCCTTGAACAGCTGCAGTGTGCCTGGAGCTGAGGGCTTCCTAGTTTCAAAAATCCTAGCCCTAGGCCTAAGCCTAACAGTAACCCTGGGAAAGTAAATCAGCCTGATGTTAGGCTTCTTGCCAAGGAAAAAGCCGTGAAAGCAGCCATGTTGTGGCACTTCTGCACTCCCTTTGGGATGCCTTTGGCAGATGAAGTAAGCCTGGAACTCAGGGCTTCCTGGTTAAAGAAATCCAAGCCCTAGGCTGAACCCTAACCCTAACCCTAGGCAGATAAATCAGCCTAGGTATAGGGATGGTGCCAAGGAAAAAGCTGTGAAAGCTGCCATGTTGTTGCACTTTTGTACTCCCCTTGGGATGCCTTGAACAGCTGCAGTGTGCCTGGAGCTAAGGGCTTCCTAGTTTCAAAAATCCTAGCCCTAGGCCTAAGCCTAACAGTAACCCTGGGAAAGTAAATCAGCCTGATTTTAGGCTTCTTGCCAAGGAAAAAGCCGTGAAAGCAGCCATGTTGTGGCACTTTTGCACTCCCTTTTGGATGCCTTTCACAGCTCCAGTGTGCCTGGAACTCAGGGCTTCCTGCTTTTAAAAATCCTAGCCCTAGGCCGAACCCCAACCCTAAGACGAGAAAGGCAAATCAGCCAGGAATTAGGCATGTCCCCAAGGAAAAAGCTGTGGAGGCAGGCATGTTGTGGTACTTTTGCGCTCTTCTTGGCTAGTCCTTCGCAGCTGCTGTGTTCTTGGAACTCAGGGCTTTCTGGTTAATAGAACCCTTACCCTAGGCGTAACTCAAACCTTAACCCTAGGAAGGAAAATCAGCCTATGGTTCGGGATGGTCTCATGGAAATATCAGTGGTGGCAGCCAAGTTGCGTCACTTTTGCGCTCCCCTTGGGATGCCTTTTGCAGCTGCAGTGTGCCTGGAGCCCAGGGCTTCCTGGTTTTAAAAGTCCTAGGCCTAAGCCTAACAGTAACCCTAGGAAGGTAAATCAGCCGGGTATTAGGGTTCTTCCTAAGGGAAAAGCCGTGAAAGCAGCCATGTTGTGGCACTTCTGCACTCCCTTTGGGATGCCTTTGGCAGATGAAGTAAGCCTGGAACTCAGGGCTTCCTGGTTAAAGAAATCCAAGCCCTAGGCTGAACCCTAACCCTAACCCTAGGCAGATAAATCAGCCTAGGTATAGGGATGGTGCCAAGGAAAAAGCTGTGAAAGCTGCCATGTTGTTGCACTTTTGTACTCCCCTTGGGATGCCTTGAACAGCTGCAGTGTGCCTGGAGCTAAGGGCTTCCTAGTTTCAAAAATCCTAGCCCTAGGCCTAAGCCTAATAGTAACCCTGGGAAAGTAAATCAGCCTGGTGTTAGGCTTCTTGCCAAGGAAAAAGCCGTGAAAGCAGCCATGTTGTGGCACTTTTGCACTCCCTTTTGGATGCCTTTCACAGCTCCAGTGTGCCTGGAACTCAGGGCTTCCTGATTTTAAAAATCCTAGCCCTAGGCCGAACCCCAACCCTAAGACGAGAAAGGCAAATCAGCCAGGAATTAGGCATGTCCCCAAGGAAAAAGCTGTGGAGGCAGGCATGTTGTGGTACTTTTGCGCTCTTCTTGGCTAGTCCTTCGCAGCTGCTGTGTTCTTGGAACTCAGGGCTTTCTGGTTAATAGACCCTTCCCCTAGGCGTAACTCAAACCTTAACCCTAGGAAGGAAAATCAGCCTATGGTTCGGGATGGTCTCATGGAAATATCAGTGGTGGCAGCCAAGTTGCGTCACTTTTGCGCTCCCCTTGGGATGCCTTTTGCAGCTGCAGTGTGCCTGGAGCCCAGGGCTTCCTGGTTTTAAAAGTCCTAGGCCTAAGCCTAACAGTAACCCTAGGAAGGTAAATCAGCCGGGTATTAGGGTTCTTCCTAAGGGAAAAGCCGTGAAAGCAGCCATGTTGTGGCACTTCTGCACTCCCTTTGGGATGCCTTTGGCAGATGAAGTAAGCCTGGAACTCAGGGCTTCCTGGTTAAAGAAATCACAGCCCTAGGCTGAACCCTAACGCTAACCCTAGGCAGATAAATCAGCCTAGGTATAGGGATGGTGCCAAGGAAAAAGCTGTGAAAGCTGCCATGTTGTTGCACTTTTGTACTCCCCTTGGGATGCCTTGAACAGCTGCAGTGTGCCTGGAGCTAAGGGCTTCCTAGTTTCAAAAATCCTAGCCCTAGGCCTAAGCCTAACAGTAACCCTGGGAAAGTAAATCAGCCTGGTGTTAGGCTTCTTGCCAAGGAAAAAGCCGTGAAAGCAGCCATGTTGTGGCACTTTTGCACTCCCTTTTGGATGCCTTTCACAGCTCCAGTGTGCCTGGAACTCAGGGCTTCCTGCTTTTAAAAATCCTAGCCCTAGGCCGAACCCCAACCCTAAGACGAGAAAGGCAAATCAGCCAGGAATTAGGCATGTCCCCAAGGAAAAAGCTGTGGAGGCAGGCATGTTGTGGTACTTTTGCGCTCTTCTTGGCTAGTCCTTCGCAGCTGCTGTGTTCTTGGAACTCAGGGCTTTCTGGTTAATAGACCCTTACCCTAGGCGTAACTCAAACCTTAACCCTAGGAAGGAAAATCAGCCTATGGTTCGGGATGGTCTCATGGAAATATCAGTGGTGGCAGCCAAGTTGCGTCACTTTTGCGCTCCCCTTGGGATGCCTTTTGCAGCTGCAGTGTGCCTGGAGCCCAGGGCTTCCTGGTTTTAAAAGTCCTAGGCCTAAGCCTAACAGTAACCCTAGGAAGGTAAATCAGCCGGGTATTAGGGTTCTTCCTAAGGGAAAAGCCGTGAAAGCAGCCATGTTGTGGCACTTCTGCACTCCCTTTGGGATGCCTTTGGCAGATGAAGTAAGCCTGGAACTCAGGGCTTCCTGGTTAAAGAAATCACAGCCCTAGGCTGAACCCTAACCCTAACCCTAGGCAGATAAATCAGCCTAGGTATAGGGATGGTGCCAAGGAAAAAGCTGTGAAAGCTGCCATGTTGTTGCACTTTTGTACTCCCCTTGGGATGCCTTGAACAGCTGCAGTGTGCCTGGAGCCCAGGGCTTCCTAGTTTTAAAAATCCTAGCCCTAGGCCTAAGCCTAACAGTAACCCTTGGAAGGCAAATCAGCCTGGTGTTAGGCTTCTTGCCAAGGAAAAAGCCGTGAAAGCAGCCATGTTGTGGCACTTTTGCACTCCCTTTTGGATGCCTTTCACAGCTGCAGGGTGCCTGGAACTCAGGGCTTCCTGATTTTAAAAATCCTAGCCCTAGGCCGAACCCCAACCCTAAGACGAGAAAGGCAAATCAGCCAGGAATTAGGCATGTCCCCAAGGAAAAAGCTGTGGAGGCAGCCAAGTTGCGTCACTTTTGCGCTCCCCTTGGGATGCCTTTCGCAGCTGCAGTGTGCCTGGAGCCCAGGGCTTCCTGGTTTTAAAAGTCCTAGGCCTAAGCCTAACAGTAACCCTAGGAAGGTAAATCAGCCGGGTATTAGGGTTCTTCCTAAGGGAAAAGCCGTGAAAGCAGCCATGTTGTGGCACTTTTGCACTCCCTTTTGGATGCCTTTCACAGCTCCAGTGTGCCTGGAACTCAGGGCTTCCTGCTTTTAAAAATCCTAGCCCTAGGCCGAACCCCAACCCTAAGACGAGAAAGGCAAATCAGCCAGGAATTAGGCATGTCCCCAAGGAAAAAGCTGTGGAGGCAGGCATGTTGTGGTACTTTTGCGCTCTTCTTGGCTAGTCCTTCGCAGCTGCTGTGTTCTTGGAACTCAGGGCTTTCTGGTTAATAGAACCCTTACCCTAGGCGTAACTCAAACCTTAACCCTAGGAAGGAAAATCAGCCTATGGTTCGGGATGGTCTCATGGAAATATCAGTGGTGGCAGCCAAGTTGCGTCACTTTTGCGCTCCCCTTGGGATGCCTTTTGCAGCTGCCGTGTGCCTGGAGCCCAGGGCTTCCTGGTTTTAAAAGTCCTAGGCCTAAGCCTAACAGTAACCCTAGGAAGGTAAATCAGCCGGGTATTAGGGTTCTTCCTAAGGGAAAAGCCGTGAAAGCAGCCATGTTGTGGCACTTCTGCACTCCCTTTGGGATGCCTTTGGCAGATGAAGTAAGCCTGGAACTCAGGGCTTCCTGGTTAAAGAAATCACAGCCCTAGGCTGAACCCTAACGCTAACCCTAGGCAGATAAATCAGCCTAGGTATAGGGATGGTGCCAAGGAAAAAGCTGTGAAAGCTGCCATGTTGTTGCACTTTTGTACTCCCCTTGGGATGCCTTGAACAGCTGCAGTGTGCCTGGAGCTAAGGGCTTCCTAGTTTCAAAAATCCTAGCCCTAGGCCTAAGCCTAACAGTAACCCTGGGAAAGTAAATCAGCCTGGTGTTAGGCTTCTTGCCAAGGAAAAAGCCGTGAAAGCAGCCATGTTGTGGCACTTTTGCACTCCCTTTTGGATGCCTTTCACAGCTCCAGTGTGCCTGGAACTCAGGGCTTCCTGCTTTTAAAAATCCTAGCCCTAGGCCGAACCCCAACCCTAAGACGAGAAAGGCAAATCAGCCAGGAATTAGGCATGTCCCCAAGGAAAAAGCTGTGGAGGCAGGCATGTTGTGGTACTTTTGCGCTCTTCTTGGCTAGTCCTTCGCAGCTGCTGTGTTCTTGGAACTCAGGGCTTTCTGGTTAATAGACCCTTCCCCTAGGCGTAACTCAAACCTTAACCCTAGGAAGGAAAATCAGCCTATGGTTCGGGATGGTCTCATGGAAATATCAGTGGTGGCAGCCAAGTTGCGTCACTTTTGCGCTCCCCTTGGGATGCCTTTTGCAGCTGCAGTGTGCCTGGAGCCCAGGGCTTCCTGGTTTTAAAAGTCCTAGGCCTAAGCCTAACAGTAACCCTAGGAAGGTAAATCAGCCGGGTATTAGGGTTCTTCCTAAGGGAAAAGCCGTGAAAGCAGCCATGTTGTGGCACTTCTGCACTCCCTTTGGGATGCCTTTGGCAGATGAAGTAAGCCTGGAACTCAGGGCTTCCTGGTTAAAGAAATCCAAGCCCTAGGCTGAACCCTAACGCTAACCCTAGGCAGATAAATCAGCCTAGGTATAGGGATGGTGCCAAGGAAAAAGCTGTGAAAGCTGCCATGTTGTTGCACTTTTGTACTCCCCTTGGGATGCCTTGAACAGCTGCAGTGTGCCTGGAGCTAAGGGCTTCCTAGTTTCAAAAATCCTAGCCCTAGGCCTAAGCCTAACAGTAACCCTGGGAAAGTAAATCAGCCTGGTGTTAGGCTTCTTGCCAAGGAAAAAGCCGTGAAAGCAGCCATGTTGTGGCACTTTTGCACTCCCTTTTGGATGCCTTTCACAGCTCCAGTGTGCCTGGAACTCAGGGCTTCCTGCTTTTAAAAATCCTAGCCCTAGGCCGAACCCCAACCCTAAGACGAGAAAGGCAAATCAGCCAGGAATTAGGCATGTCCCCAAGGAAAAAGCTGTGGAGGCAGGCATGTTGTGGTACTTTTGCGCTCTTCTTGGCTAGTCCTTCGCAGCTGCTGTGTTCTTGGAACTCAGGGCTTTCTGGTTAATAGACCCTTACCCTAGGCGTAACTCAAACCTTAACCCTAGGAAGGAAAATCAGCCTATGGTTCGGGATGGTCTCATGGAAATATCAGTGGTGGCAGCCAAGTTGCGTCACTTTTGCGCTCCCCTTGGGATGCCTTTTGCAGCTGCAGTGTGCCTGGAGCCCAGGGCTTCCTGGTTTTAAAAGTCCTAGGCCTAAGCCTAACAGTAACCCTAGGAAGGTAAATCAGCCGGGTATTAGGGTTCTTCCTAAGGGAAAAGCCGTGAAAGCAGCCATGTTGTGGCACTTCTGCACTCCCTTTGGGATGCCTTTGGCAGATGAAGTAAGCCTGGAACTCAGGGCTTCCTGGTTAAAGAAATCACAGCCCTAGGCTGAACCCTAACCCTAACCCTAGGCAGATAAATCAGCCTAGGTATAGGGATGGTGCCAAGGAAAAAGCTGTGAAAGCTGCCATGTTGTTGCACTTTTGTACTCCCCTTGGGATGCCTTGAACAGCTGCAGTGTGCCTGGAGCCCAGGGCTTCCTAGTTTTAAAAATCCTAGCCCTAGGCCTAAGCCTAACAGTAACCCTTGGAAGGCAAATCAGCCTGGTGTTAGGCTTCTTGCCAAGGAAAAAGCCGTGAAAGCAGCCATGTTGTGGCACTTTTGCACTCCCTTTTGGATGCCTTTCACAGCTGCAGGGTGCCTGGAACTCAGGGCTTCCTGATTTTAAAAATCCTAGCCCTAGGCCGAACCCCAACCCTAAGACGAGAAAGGCAAATCAGCCAGGAATTAGGCATGTCCCCAAGGAAAAAGCTGTGGAGGCAGCCAAGTTGCGTCACTTTTGCGCTCCCCTTGGGATGCCTTTCGCAGCTGCAGTGTGCCTGGAGCCCAGGGCTTCCTGGTTTTAAAAGTCCTAGGCCTAAGCCTAACAGTAACCCTAGGAAGGTAAATCAGCCGGGTATTAGGGTTCTTCCTAAGGGAAAAGCCGTGAAAGCAGCCATGTTGTGGCACTTTTGCACTCCCTTTTGGATGCCTTTCACAGCTCCAGTGTGCCTGGAACTCAGGGCTTCCTGCTTTTAAAAATCCTAGCCCTAGGCCGAACCCCAACCCTAAGACGAGAAAGGCAAATCAGCCAGGAATTAGGCATGTCCCCAAGGAAAAAGCTGTGGAGGCAGGCATGTTGTGGTACTTTTGCGCTCTTCTTGGCTAGTCCTTCGCAGCTGCTGTGTTCTTGGAACTCAGGGCTTTCTGGTTAATAGAACCCTTACCCTAGGCGTAACTCAAACCTTAACCCTAGGAAGGAAAATCAGCCTATGGTTCGGGATGGTCTCATGGAAATATCAGTGGTGGCAGCCAAGTTGCGTCACTTTTGCGCTCCCCTTGGGATGCCTTTTGCAGCTGCCGTGTGCCTGGAGCCCAGGGCTTCCTGGTTTTAAAAGTCCTAGGCCTAAGCCTAACAGTAACCCTAGGAAGGTAAATCAGCCGGGTATTAGGGTTCTTCCTAAGGGAAAAGCCGTGAAAGCAGCCATGTTGTGGCACTTCTGCACTCCCTTTGGGATGCCTTTGGCAGATGAAGTAAGCCTGGAACTCAGGGCTTCCTGGTTAAAGAAATCACAGCCCTAGGCTGAACCCTAACGCTAACCCTAGGCAGATAAATCAGCCTAGGTATAGGGATGGTGCCAAGGAAAAAGCTGTGAAAGCTGCCATGTTGTTGCACTTTTGTACTCCCCTTGGGATGCCTTGAACAGCTGCAGTGTGCCTGGAGCTAAGGGCTTCCTAGTTTCAAAAATCCTAGCCCTAGGCCTAAGCCTAACAGTAACCCTGGGAAAGTAAATCAGCCTGGTGTTAGGCTTCTTGCCAAGGAAAAAGCCGTGAAAGCAGCCATGTTGTGGCACTTTTGCACTCCCTTTTGGATGCCTTTCACAGCTCCAGTGTGCCTGGAACTCAGGGCTTCCTGCTTTTAAAAATCCTAGCCCTAGGCCGAACCCCAACCCTAAGACGAGAAAGGCAAATCAGCCAGGAATTAGGCATGTCCCCAAGGAAAAAGCTGTGGAGGCAGGCATGTTGTGGTACTTTTGCGCTCTTCTTGGGTAGTCCTTCGCAGCTGCTGTGTTCTTGGAACTCAGGGCTTTCTGGTTAATAGACCCTTACCCTAGGCGTAACTCAAACCTTAACCCTAGGAAGGAAAATCAGCCTATGGTTCGGGATGGTCTCATGGAAATATCAGTGGTGGCAGCCAAGTTGCGTCACTTTTGCGCTCCCCTTGGGATGCCTTTTGCAGCTGCAGTGTGCCTGGAGCCCAGGGCTTCCTGGTTTTAAAAGTCCTAGGCCTAAGCCTAACAGTAACCCTAGGAAGGTAAATCAGCCGGGTATTAGGGTTCTTCCTAAGGGAAAAGCCGTGAAAGCAGCCATGTTGTGGCACTTCTGCACTCCCTTTGGGATGCCTTTGGCAGATGAAGTAAGCCTGGAACTCAGGGCTTCCTGGTTAAAGAAATCACAGCCCTAGGCTGAACCCTAACGCTAACCCTAGGCAGATAAATCAGCCTAGGTATAGGGATGGTGCCAAGGAAAAAGCTGTGAAAGCTGCCATGTTGTTGCACTTTTGTACTCCCCTTGGGATGCCTTGAACAGCTGCAGTGTGCCTGGAGCTAAGGGCTTCCTAGTTTCAAAAATCCTAGCCCTAGGCCTAAGCCTAACAGTAACCCTGGGAAAGTAAATCAGCCTGGTGTTAGGCTTCTTGCCAAGGAAAAAGCCGTGAAAGCAGCCATGTTGTGGCACTTTTGCACTCCCTTTTGGATGCCTTTCACAGCTCCAGTGTGCCTGGAACTCAGGGCTTCCTGCTTTTAAAAATCCTAGCCCTAGGCCGAACCCCAACCCTAAGACGAGAAAGGCAAATCAGCCAGGAATTAGGCATGTCCCCAAGGAAAAAGCTGTGGAGGCAGGCATGTTGTGGTACTTTTGCGCTCTTCTTGGCTAGTCCTTCGCAGCTGCTGTGTTCTTGGAACTCAGGGCTTTCTGGTTAATAGACCCTTCCCCTAGGCGTAACTCAAACCTTAACCCTAGGAAGGAAAATCAGCCTATGGTTCGGGATGGTCTCATGGAAATATCAGTGGTGGCAGCCAAGTTGCGTCACTTTTGCGCTCCCCTTGGGATGCCTTTTGCAGCTGCAGTGTGCCTGGAGCCCAGGGCTTCCTGGTTTTAAAAGTCCTAGGCCTAAGCCTAACAGTAACCCTAGGAAGGTAAATCAGCCGGGTATTAGGGTTCTTCCTAAGGGAAAAGCCGTGAAAGCAGCCATGTTGTGGCACTTCTGCACTCCCTTTGGGATGCCTTTGGCAGATGAAGTAAGCCTGGAACTCAGGGCTTCCTGGTTAAAGAAATCACAGCCCTAGGCTGAACCCTAACCCTAACCCTAGGCAGATAAATCAGCCTAGGTATAGGGATGGTGCCAAGGAAAAAGCTGTGAAAGCTGCCATGTTGTTGCACTTTTGTACTCCCCTTGGGATGCCTTGAACAGCTGCAGTGTGCCTGGAGCCCAGGGCTTCCTAGTTTTAAAAATCCTAGCCCTAGGCCTAAGCCTAACAGTAACCCTTGGAAGGCAAATCAGCCTGGTGTTAGGCTTCTTGCCAAGGAAAAAGCCGTGAAAGCAGGCATGTTGTGGCACTTTTGCACTCCCTTTTGGATGCCTTTCACAGCTGCAGGGTGCCTGGAACTCAGGGCTTCCTGATTTTAAAAATCCTAGCCCTAGGCCGAACCCCAACCCTAAGACGAGAAAGGCAAATCAGCCAGGAATTAGGCATGTCCCCAAGGAAAAAGCTGTGGAGGCAGCCAAGTTGCGTCACTTTTGCGCTCCCCTTGGGATGCCTTTCGCAGCTGCAGTGTGCCTGGAGCCCAGGGCTTCCTGGTTTTAAAAGTCCTAGGCCTAAGCCTAACAGTAACCCTAGGAAGGTAAATCAGCCGGGTATTAGGGTTCTTCCTAAGGGAAAAGCCGTGAAAGCAGCCATGTTGTGGCACTTTTGCACTCCCTTTTGGATGCCTTTCACAGCTCCAGTGTGCCTGGAACTCAGGGCTTCCTGCTTTTTAAAATCCTAGCCCTAGGCCGAACCCCAACCCTAAGACGAGAAAGGCAAATCAGCCAGGAATTAGGCATGTCCCCAAGGAAAAAGCTGTGGAGGCAGGCATGTTGTGGTACTTTTGCGCTCTTCTTGGCTAGTCCTTCGCAGCTGCTGTGTTCTTGGAACTCAGGGCTTTCTGGTTAATAGAACCCTTACCCTAGGCGTAACTCAAACCTTAACCCTAGGAAGGAAAATCAGCCTATGGTTCGGGATGGTCTCATGGAAATATCAGTGGTGGCAGCCAAGTTGCGTCACTTTTGCGCTCCCCTTGGGATGCCTTTTGCAGCTGCCGTGTGCCTGGAGCCCAGGGCTTCCTGGTTTTAAAAGTCCTAGGCCTAAGCCTAACAGTAACCCTAGGAAGGTAAATCAGCCGGGTATTAGGGTTCTTCCTAAGGGAAAAGCCGTGAAAGCAGCCATGTTGTGGCACTTCTGCACTCCCTTTGGGATGCCTTTGGCAGATGAAGTAAGCCTGGAACTCAGGGCTTCCTGGTTAAAGAAATCACAGCCCTAGGCTGAACCCTAACGCTAACCCTAGGCAGATAAATCAGCCTAGGTATAGGGATGGTGCCAAGGAAAAAGCTGTGAAAGCTGCCATGTTGTTGCACTTTTGTACTCCCCTTGGGATGCCTTGAACAGCTGCAGTGTGCCTGGAGCTAAGGGCTTCCTAGTTTCAAAAATCCTAGCCCTAGGCCTAAGCCTAACAGTAACCCTGGGAAAGTAAATCAGCCTGGTGTTAGGCTTCTTGCCAAGGAAAAAGCCGTGAAAGCAGCCATGTTGTGGCACTTTTGCACTCCCTTTTGGATGCCTTTCACAGCTCCAGTGTGCCTGGAACTCAGGGCTTCCTGCTTTTAAAAATCCTAGCCCTAGGCCGAACCCCAACCCTAAGACGAGAAAGGCAAATCAGCCAGGAATTAGGCATGTCCCCAAGGAAAAAGCTGTGGAGGCAGGCATGTTGTGGTACTTTTGCGCTCTTCTTGGCTAGTCCTTCGCAGCTGCTGTGTTCTTGGAACTCAGGGCTTTCTGGTTAATAGAACCCTTACCCTAGGCGTAACTCAAACCTTAACCCTAGGAAGGAAAATCAGCCTATGGTTCGGGATGGTCTCATGGAAATATCAGTGGTGGCAGCCAAGTTGCGTCACTTTTGCGCTCCCCTTGGGATGCCTTTTGCAGCTGCCGTGTGCCTGGAGCCCAGGGCTTCCTGGTTTTAAAAGTCCTAGGCCTAAGCCTAACAGTAACCCTAGGAAGGTAAATCAGCCGGGTATTAGGGTTCTTCCTAAGGGAAAAGCCGTGAAAGCAGCCATGTTGTGGCACTTCTGCACTCCCTTTGGGATGCCTTTGGCAGATGAAGTAAGCCTGGAACTCAGGGCTTCCTGGTTAAAGAAATCCAAGCCCTAGGCTGAACCCTAACGCTAACCCTAGGCAGATAAATCAGCCTAGGTATAGGGATGGTGCCAAGGAAAAAGCTGTGAAAGCTGCCATGTTGTTGCACTTTTGTACTCCCCTTGGGATGCCTTGAACAGCTGCAGTGTGCCTGGAGCTAAGGGCTTCCTAGTTTCAAAAATCCTAGCCCTAGGCCTAAGCCTAACAGTAACCCTGGGAAAGTAAATCAGCCTGGTGTTAGGCTTCTTGCCAAGGAAAAAGCCGTGAAAGCAGCCATGTTGTGGCACTTTTGCACTCCCTTTTGGATGCCTTTCACAGCTCCAGTGTGCCTGGAACTCAGGGCTTCCTGCTTTTAAAAATCCTAGCCCTAGGCCGAACCCCAACCCTAAGACGAGAAAGGCAAATCAGCCAGGAATTAGGCATGTCCCCAAGGAAAAAGCTGTGGAGGCAGGCATGTTGTGGTACTTTTGCGCTCTTCTTGGCTAGTCCTTCGCAGCTGCTGTGTTCTTGGAACTCAGGGCTTTCTGGTTAATAGACCCTTACCCTAGGCGTAACTCAAACCTTAACCCTAGGAAGGAAAATCAGCCTATGGTTCGGGATGGTCTCATGGAAATATCAGTGGTGGCAGCCAAGTTGCGTCACTTTTGCGCTCCCCTTGGGATGCCTTTTGCAGCTGCAGTGTGCCTGGAGCCCAGGGCTTCCTGGTTTTAAAAGTCCTAGGCCTAAGCCTAACAGTAACCCTAGGAAGGTAAATCAGCCGGGTATTAGGGTGTTCTTCCTAAGGGAAAAGCCGTGAAAGCAGCCATGTTGTGGCACTTCTGCACTCCCTTTGGGATGCCTTTGGCAGATGAAGTAAGCCTGGAACTCAGGGCTTCCTGGTTAAAGAAATCACAGCCCTAGGCTGAACCCTAACCCTAACCCTAGGCAGATAAATCAGCCTAGGTATAGGGATGGTGCCAAGGAAAAAGCTGTGAAAGCTGCCATGTTGTTGCACTTTTGTACTCCCCTTGGGATGCCTTTGAACAGCTGCAGTGTGCCTGGAGCTAAGGGCTTCCTAGTTTCAAAAAATCCTAGCCCTAGGCCTAAGCCTAACAGTAACCCTGGGAAAGTAAATCAGCCTGGTGTTAGGCTTCTTGCCAAGGAAAAAGCCGTGAAAGCAGCCATGTTGTGGCACTTTTGCACTCCCTTTTGGATGCCTTTCACAGCTCCAGTGTGCCTGGAACTCAGGGCTTCCTGCTTTTAAAAATCCTAGCCCTAGGCCGAACCCCAACCCTAAGACGGAGAAAGGCAAATCAGCCAGGAATTAGGCATGTCCCCAAGGAAAAAAGCTGTGGAGGCAGGCATGTTGTGGTACTTTTGCGCTCTTCTTGGCTAGTCCTTCGCAGCTGCTGTGTTCTTGGAACTCAGGGCTTTCTGGTTAATAGACCCTTCCCCTAGGCGTAACTCAAACCTTAACCCTAGGAAGGAAAATCAACCTATGTTTCGGGATGGTCTCATGGAAATATCAGTGGTGGCAGCCAAGTTGCGTCACTTTTGCGCTCCCCTTGGGATGCCTTTCGCAGCTGCAGTGTGCCTGGAGCCCAGGGCTTCCTGGTTTTAAAAGTCCTAGGCCTAAGCCTAACAGTAACCCTAGGAAGGTAAATCAGCCGGGTATTAGGGTTCTTCCTAAGGAAAAGCCGTGAAAGTGTAGGGGCCTGAATATATGTATTGTTATAAAGGAGTCCTTGTGAATATATATATATGTAGTGAGAGTCCTATGTATTAGATAGGTGGGTCCTGTTGCTCTGGATGAGCTACAGCTGTGGGATCCTTGGTTGGGTAGCAGCTGTAGCTCATGAAGGCCTCTGGGATAAAAGGGGGTTGGGTCGAGAGCCCAGAAGGAGCCCCTATGGAAGCCATGAGGAACTGTGCTGCAGAGAGGAGCTGCATAATAGGACCAGCAAGAAGGTATGGACTTTAAGATGGGACTCCAGAAATATGAAATACAATAAGATAACAACAACAATAATGTAGGGGCCTGAATATATGTATTAGGGTATGGACTCCCCTGGACAGCCGAGAGCTGTGGCAGCCGGAGAGCTGGGACAGTGGAATATAGGACAGCCGAGAGCTGTGGCAGCCTGAGAGCTGGGACAGATGAAGATAGGACAGCTGAGAGCTGTGGCAGCCTGAGAGCTGGGACAGATATGGATATTGTAACTGTGTAATGGAGAAATTGTTAAAAGAAAAGGGGGGAAATGTAGGGGCCTGAATATATGTATTAGGTATGGAATCCCCCGGACAGCCGAGAGCTGTGGCAGCTGGAGAGCTGGGACAGTGGAAGATAGGACAGCCGAGAGCTGTGGCAGCCTGGGAGCTGGGACAGATATGGATATTGTAACTGTGTAATTGAGAAATTGTTAAAAGAAAAGGGGGGAAATGTAGGGGCCTGAATATATGTATTGTTATAAAGGAGTCCTTGTGAATATATATATGTAGTGAGAGTCCTATGTATTAGATAGGTGGGTCCTGTTGCTCTGGATGAGCTACAGCTGTGGGATCCTTGGTTGGGTAGCAGCTGTAGCTCATGAAGGCCTCTGGGATAAAAGGGGGTTGGGTCGAGAGCCCAGGAGGAGCCCCTATGGAAGCCATGAGGAACTGTGCTGCAGAGAGGAGCTGCATAATAGGGACCAGCAAGAAGGTATGGACTTTAAGATGGGACTCCAGAAATATGAAATACAATAAGATAACAACAACATGAAAGCAGCCATGTTTGTGGCACTTCTGCACTCCTTTGGGATGCCTTTGGCAGATGAAGTAAGCCTGGAACTCAGGGCTTCCTGGTTTAAAGAAATTCAAGCCCTAGGCTGAACCCTAACCCTAACCCTAGGCAGATAAATCAGCCTAGGTATAGGGATGGTGCCAAGGAAAAAGCTGTGAAAGCTGCCATGTTGTTGCACTTTTGTACTCCCCTTGGGATGCCTTGAACAGCTGCAGTGTGCCTGGAGCTAAGGGCTTTCCTAGTTTTAAAAATCCTAGCCCTAGGCCTAAGCCTAACAAGTAACCCTGGGAAGGTAAGTCAGCCTGGTGTTAGGCGTCTTGCCAAGGAAAAAGGCGTGAAAGCAGCCATGTTGTGGCACTTCTGCACTCCCTTTGGGGATGCCTTTGGCAGATGAAGTAAGCCTGGAACTCAGGGCTTCCTGGGTTAAAGAAATCCAAGCCCTAGGCTGAACCCTAACCCTAACCCTAGGCAGATAAATCAGCCTAGGTATAGGGATGGTGCCAAGGAAAAAGCTGTGAAAGCTGCCATGTTGTTGCACTTTTGTACTCCCCTTGGGATGCCTTGAACAGCTGCAGTGTGCCTGGAGCTAAGGGCTTCCTAGTTTCAAAAATCCTAGCCCCAGGCCTAAGCCTAACAGTAACCCTGGGAAAGTAAATCAGCCTGGTGTTAGGCTTCTTGCCAAGAAAAAGCTGTGAAAGCTGCCATGTTGTTGCACTTTTGTACTCCCCTTGGGATGCCTTTCACAGCTGCAGTGTGCCTGGAGCCCAGGGCTTCCTAGTTTCAAAAATCCTAGCCCTAGGCCTAAGCCTAACAGTAACCCTGGGAAAGTATGTCAGCCTGGTGTTAGGCTTCTTGCCAAGGAAAAAGCCGTGAAAGCAGCCATGTTGTGGCACTTTTGCACTCCCTTTTGGATGCCTTTCACAAGCTCCAGTGTGCCTGGAACTCAGGGCTTCCTGATTTTAAAAATCCTAGCCCTAGGCCGAAC
>NW_026683109.1:0-26596 GCF_027887145.1 Ammospiza caudacuta | reverse complement strand
CTTCCTAAGGAAAAGCCGTGAAAGCAGCCATGTTGTGGCACTTCTGCACTCCCTTTGGGATGCCTTTGGCAGATGAAGTAAGCCTGGAACTCAGGGCTTCCTGGTTAAAGAAATCCAAGCCCTAGGCTGAACCCTAACCCTAACCCTAGGCAGATAAATCAGCCTAGGTATAGGGATGGTGCCAAGGAAAAAGCTGTGAAAGCTGCCATGTTGTTGCACTTTTGTACTCCCCTTGGGATGCCTTGAACAGCTGCAGTGTGCCTGGAGCTAAGGGCTTCCTAGTTTCAAAAATCCTAGCCCTAGGCCTAAGCCTAACAGTAACCCTGGGAAAGTAAATCAGCCTGATGTTAGGCTTCTTGCCAAGGAAAAAGCCGTGAAAGCAGCCATGTTGTGGCACTTTTGCACTCCCTTTTGGATGCCTTTCACAGCTCCAGTGTGCCTGGAACTCAGGGCTTCCTGCTTTTAAAAATCCTAGCCCTAGGCCGAACCCCAACCCTAAGACGAGAAAGGCAAATCAGCCAGGAATTAGGCATGTCCCCAAGGAAAAAGCTGTGGAGGCAGGCATGTTGTGCTACTTTTGCGCTCTTCTTGGCTAGTCCTTCGCAGCTGCTGTGTTCTTGGAACTCAGGGCTTTCTGGTTAATAGAACCCTTACCCTAGGCGTAACTCAAACCTTAACCCTAGGGAAGGAAAATCAGCCTATGGTCGGGATGGTCTCATGGAAATATCAGTGGTGGCAGCCAAGTTGCGTCACTTTTGCGCTCCCCTTGGGATGCCTTTCGCAGCTGCAGTGTGCCTGGAGCCCAGGGCTTCCTGGTTTAAAAGTCCTAGGCCTAAGCCTAACAGTAACCCTAGGAAGGTAAATCAGCCGGGTATTAGGGTTCTTCCTAAGGGAAAAGCCGTGAAAGCAGCCATGTTGTGGCACTTCTGCACTCCCTTTGGGATGCCTTTGGCAGATGAAGTAAGCCTGGAACTCAGGGCTTCCTGGTTAAAGAAATCCAAGCCCTAGGCTGAACTCTAACCCTAACCCTAGGCAGATAAATCAGCCTAGGTATAGGGATGGTGCCAAGGAAAAAGCTGTGAAAGCTGCCATGTTGTTGCACTTTTGTACTCCCCTTGGGATGCCTTGAACAGCTGCAGTGTGCCTGGAGCTAAGGGCTTCCTAGTTTCAAAAATCCTAGCCCTAGGCCTAAGCCTAACAGTAACCCTGGGGAAAGTATGTCAGCCTGGTGTTAGGCTTCTTGCCAAGGAAGAAAGCCGTGAAAGCAGCCATGTTGTGGCACTTTTGCACTCCCTTTTGGATGCCTTTCACAGCTGCAGTGTGCCTGGAACTCAGGGCTTCCTGCTTTTAAAATCCTAGCCCTAGGCGAACCCCAACCCTAAGACGAGAAAGGCAAATCAGCCAGGAATTAGGCATGTCCCCAAGGAAAAAGCTGTGGAGGCAGGCATGTTGTGCTACTTTTGCGCTCTTCTTGGCTAGCCCTTCGCAGCTGCTGTGTTCTTGGAACTCAGGGCTTTCTGGTTAATAGACCCTTACCCTAGGCGTAACTCAAACCTTAACCCTAGGAAGGAAAATCAGCCTATGGTTCGGGATGGTCTCATGGAAATATCAGTGGTGGCAGCCAAGTTGCGTCACTTTTGCGCTCCCTTGGGATGCCTTTTGCAGCTGCAGTGTGCCTGGAGCCCAGGGCTTCCTGGTTTTTAAAAGTCCTAGGCCTAAGCCTAACAGTAACCCTAGGAAGGTAAATCAGCCGGGTATTAGGGTTCTTCCTAAGGGAAAAGCCGTGAAAGCAGCCATGTTGTGGCACTTCTGCACTCCCTTTGGGATGCCTTTGGCAGATGAAGTAAGCCTGGAACTCAGGGCTTCCTGGTTAAAGAAATCCAAGCCCTAGGCTGAACCCTAACCCTAACCCTAGGCAGATAAATCAGCCTAGGTATAGGATGGTGCCAAGGAAAAAGCTGTGAAAGCTGCCATGTTGTTGCACTTTTGTACTCCCCTTGGATGCCTTGAACAGCTGCAGTGTGCCTGGAGCCCAGGGCTTCCTAGTTTCAAAAATCCTAGCCCTAGGCCTAAGCCTAACAGTAACCCTGGGAAAGTAAATCAGCCTGGTGTTAGGCTTCTTGCCAAGGAAAAAAGCTGTGAAAGCAGCCATGTTGTGGCACTTTTGCACTCCCTTTTGGATGCCTTTCACAGCTCCAGTGTGCCTGGAACTCAGGGCTTCCTGCTTTTAAAAATCCTAGCCCTAGGCCGAACCCCAACCCTAAGACGAGAAAGGCAAATCAGCCAGGAATTAGGCATGTCCCCAAGGAAAAAGCTGTGGAGGCAGGCATGTTGTGGTACTTTTGCGCTCTTCTTGGCTAGTCCTTCGCAGCTGCTGTGTTCTTGGAACTCAGGGCTTTCTGGTTAATAGAGGCCTTACCCTAGGCGTAACTCAAACCTTAACCCTAGGAAGGAAAATCAGCCTATGGTTCGGGATGGTCTCATGGAAATATCAGTGGTGGCAGCCAAGTTGCGTCACTTTTGCGCTCCCCTTGGGATGCCTTTTGCAGCTGCAGTGTGCCTGGAGCCCAGGGCTTCCTGTTTTAAAAGTCCTAGGCCTAAGCCTAACAGTAACCTAGGAAGGTAAATCAGCCGGGTATTAGGGTTCTTCCTAAGGGAAAAGCCGTGAAAGCAGCCATGTTGTGGCACTTCTGCACTCCCTTTGGGATGCCTTTGCAGATGAAGTAAGCCTGGAACTCAGGGCTTCCTGGTTAAAAAAATTCAAGCCCTAGGCTGAACCCTAACCCTAACCCTAGGCAGATAAATCAGCCTAGGTATAGGGATGGTGCCAAGGAAAAAGCTGTGAAAGCTGCCATGTTGTTGCACTTTTGTACTTCCCCTTGGGATGCCTTGAACAGCTGCAGTGTGCCTGGAGCTAAGGGCTTCCTAGTTTTAAAAATCCTAGCCCTAGGCCTAAGCCTAACAGTAACCCTGGGAAGGTAAATCAGCCTGATGTTAGGCGTCTTGCCAAGGAAAAAGCCGTGAAAGCAGCCATGTTGTGGCACTTTTGCACTCCCTTTTGGATGCCTTTCACAGCTCCAGTGTGCCTGGAACTCAGGGCTTCCTGCTTTTAAAAATCCTAGCCCTAGGCCGAACCCCAACCCTAAGACGAGAAAGGCAAATCAGCCAGGAATTAGGCATGTCCCCAAGGAAAAGCTGTGGAGGCAGGCATGTTGTGGTACTTTGCGCTCTTCTTGGCTAGTCCTTCGCAGCTGCTGTGTTCTTGGAACTCAGGGCTTTCTGGTTAATAGAGGCCTTACCCTAGGCGTAACTCAAACCTTAACCCTAGGAAGGAAAATCAGCCTATGGTTCGGGATGGTCTCATGGAAATATCAGTGGTGGCAGCCAAGTTGCGTCACTTTTGCGCTCCCCTTGGGATGCCTTTTGCAGCTGCAGTGTGCCTGGAGCCCAGGGCTTCCTGGTTTTAAAAGTCCTAGGCCTAAGCCTAACAGTAACCCTAGGAAGGTAAATCAGCCGGGTATTAGGGTTCTTCCTAAGGGAAAAGCCGTGAAAGCAGCCATGTTGTGGCACTTCTGCACTCCCTTTGGGATGCCTTTGGCAGATGAAGTAAGCCTGGAACTCAGGGCTTCCTGGTTAAAAAAATTCAAGCCCTAGGCTGAACCCTAACCCTAACCCTAGGCAGATAAATCAGCCTAGGTATAGGGATGGTGCCAAGGAAAAAGCTGTGAAAGCTGCCATGTTGTTGCACTTTTGTACTCCCCTTGGGATGCCTTGAACAGCTGCAGTGTGCCTGGAGCTAAGGGCTTCCTAGTTTTAAAAATCCTAGCCCTAGGCCTAAGCCTAACAGTAACCCTGGGAAGGTAAATCAGCCTGATGTTAGGGCGTCTTGCCAAGGAAAAAAGCCGTGAAAGCAGCCATGTTGTGGCACTTTTGCACTCCCTTTTGGATGCCTTTCACAGCTCCAGTGTGCCTGGAACTCAGGGCTTCCTGCTTTTAAAAATCCTAGCCTAGGCCGAACCCCAACCCTAAGACGAGAAAGGCAAATCAGCCAGGAATTAGGCATGTCCCCAAGGAAAAAGCTGTGGAGGCAGCATGTTGTGCTACTTTTGCGCTCTTCTTGGCTAGTCCATCGCAGCTGCTGTGTTCTTGGAACTCAGGGCTTTCTGGTTAATAGACCCTTACCCTAGGCGTAACTCAAACCTTAACCCTAGGAAGGAAAATCAGCCTATGGTTCGGGATGGTCTCATGGAAATATCAGTGGTGGCAGCCAAGTTGCGTCACTTTTTGCGCTCCCCTTGGGATGCCTTTCGCAGCTGCAGTGTGCCTGGAGCCCAGGGCTTCCTGGTTTTAAAAGTCCTAGGCCCTAAGCCCTAACAGTAACCCTAGGAAGGTAAATCAGCCGGGTATTAGGGTTCTTCCTAAGGGAAAAGCCATGAAAGCAGCCATGTTGTGGCACTTCTGCACTCCCTTTGGGATGCCTTTGGCAGATGAAGTAAGCCTGGAACTCAGGGCTTCCTGGTTAAAGAAATCCAAGCCCTAGGCTGAACCCTAACCCTAACCCTAGGCAGATAAATCAGCCTAGGTATAGGGATGGTGGCCAAGGAAAAAGCTGTGAAAGCTGCCATGTTGTTGCACTTTTGTACTCCCCATGGGATGCCTTGGACAGCTGCAGTGTGCCTGGAGCTAAGGGCTTCCTAGTTTCAAAAATCCTAGCCCTAGGCCTAAGCCTAACAGTAACCCTGGGAAAGTAAATCAGCCTGATGTTAGGCTTCTTGCCAAGGAAAAAGCCGTGAAAGCAGCCATGTTGTGGCACTTTTGCACTCCCTTTTGGATGCCTTTCACAGCTGCAGTGTGCCTGGAACTCAGGGCTTCCTGCTTTTAAAAATCCTAGCCCTAGGCCGAACCCCAACCCTAAGACGAGAAAGGCAAATCAGCCAGGAATTAGGCATGTCCCCAAGGAAAAAGCTGTGGAGGCAGGCATGGTTGTGGTACTTTTGCGCTCTTCTTGGCTAGTCCTTCGCAGCTGCTGTGTTCTTGGAACTCAGGGCTTTCTGGTTAATAGAGCCCTTACCCTAGGCGTAACTCAAACCTTAACCCTAGGAAGGAAAATCAGCCTATGGTTCTGGATGGTCTCATGGAATATCAGTGGTGGCAGCCAAGTTGCGTCACTTTTGCGCTCCCCTTGGGATGCCTTTTGCAGCTGCAGTGTGCCTGGAGCCCAGGGCTTCCTGGTTTTAAAAGTCCTAGGCCTAAGCCTAACAGTAACCCTAGGAAGGTAAATCAGCCGGGTATTAGGGTTCTTCCTAAGGGAAAAGCCGTGAAAGCAGCCATTTTGTGGCACTTCTGCACTCCCTTTGGGATGCCTTTGGCAGATGAAGTAAGCCTGGAACTCAGGGCTTCCTGGTTAAAGAAATCCAAGCCCTAGGCTGAACCCTAACCCTAACCCTAGGCAGATAAATCAGCCTAGGTATAGGGATGGTGCCAAGGAAAAAGCTGTGAAAGCTGCCATGTTGTTGCACTTTTGTACTCCCCTTGGGATGCCTTGAACAGCTGCAGTGTGCCTGGAGCCCAGGGCTTCCTAGTTTCAAAAATCCTAGCCCTAGGCCTAAGCCTAACAGTAACCCTGGGAAAGTATGTCAGCCTGGTGTTAGGCTTCTTGCCAAGGAAAAAGCCGTGAAAGCAGCCATGTTGTGGCACTTTTGCACTCCCTTTTGGATGCCTTTCACAGCTCCAGTGTGCCTGGAACTCAGGGCTTCCTGCTTTTAAAAATCCTAGCCCTAGGCCGAACCCCAACCCTAAGACGAGAAAGGCAAATCAGCCAGGAATTAGGCATGTCCCCAAGGAAAAAGCTGTGGAGGCAGGCATGTTGTGGTACTTTTGCGCTCTTCTTGGCTAGTCCCTTCGCAGCTGCTGTGTTCTTGGAACTCAGGGCTTTCTGGTTAATAGAGCCCTTACCCTAGGCGTAACTCAAACCTTAACCCTAGGAAGGAAAATCAACCTATGGTTCGGGATGGTCTCATGGAAATATCAGTGGTGGCAGCCAAGTTGCGTCACTTTTGCGCTCCCCTTGGGATGCCTTTCGCAGCTGCAGTGTGCCTGGAGCCCAGGGCTTCCTGGTTTTAAAAGTCCTAGGCCTAAGCCTAACAGTAACCCTAGGAAGGTAAATCAGCCGGGTATTAGGGTTCTTCCTAAGGGAAAAGCCGTGAAAGCAGCCATGTTGTGGCACTTCTGCACTCCCTTTGGGATGCCTTTGGCAGATGAAGTAAGCCTGGAACTCAGGGCTTCCTGGTTAAAAAAATTCAAGCCCTAGGCTGAACCCTAACCCTAACCCTAGGCAGATAAATCAGCCTAGGTATAGGGATGGTGCCAAGGAAAAAGCTGTGAAAGCTGCCATGTTGTTGCACTTTTGTACTCCGCTTGGATGCCTTGAACAGCTGCAGTGTGCCTGGAGCTAAGGCCTTCCTAGTTTTAAAAATCCTAGCCCTAGGCCTAAGCCTAACAGTAACCCTGGGAAGGTAAATCAGCCTGATGTTAGGCGTCTTGCCAAGGAAAAAGCCGTGAAAGCAGCCATGTTGTGGCACTTTTGCACTCCTTTTGGATGCCTTTCACAGCTCCAGTGTGCCTGGAACTCAGGCTTCCTGCTTTTAAAAATCCTAGCCCTAGGCCGAACCCCAACCCTAAGACGAGAAAGGCAAATCAGCCAGGAATTAGGCATGTCCCCAAGGAAAAAGCTGTGGAGGCAGGCATGTTGTGCTACTTTTGCGCTCTTCTTGGCTAGTCCATCGCAGCTGCTGTGTTCTTGGAACTCAGGGCTTTCTGGTTAATAGAACCCTTACCCTAGGCGTAACTCAAACCTTAACCCTAGGAAGGAAAATCAGCCTATGGTTCGGGATGGTCTCATGGAAATATCAGTGGTGGCAGCCAAGTTGCGTCACTTTTGCGCTCCCCTTGAAATGCCTTTCGCAGCTGCAGTGTGCCTGGAGCCCAGGGCTTCCTGGTTTTAAAAGTCCTAGGCCTAAGCCTAACAGTAACCCTAGGAAGGTAAATCAGCCGGGTATTAGGGTTCTTCCTAAGGGAAAAGCCATGAAAGCAGCCATGTTGTGGCCACTTCTGCACTCCCTTTGGGATGCCTTGGCAGATGAAGTAAGCCTGGAACTCAGGGCTTCTGGTTAAAGAAATCCAAGCCCTAGGCTGAACCCTAACCCTAACCCTAGGCAGATAAATCAGCCTAGGTATAGGGATGGTGCCAAGGAAAAAGCTGTGAAAGCTGCCATGTTGTTGCACTTTTGTACTCCCCTTGGGATGCCTTGAACAGCTGCAGTGTGCCTGGAGCTAAGGGCTTCCTAGTTTCAAAAATCCTAGCCCTAGGCCTAAGCCTAACAGTAACCCTGGGAAAGTAAATCAGCCTGATGTTAGGCTTCTTGCCAAGGAAAAAGCCGTGAAAGCAGCCATGTTGTGGCACTTTTGCACTCCTTTTGGATGCCTTTCACAGCTCCAGTGTGCCTGGAACTCAGGGCTTCCTGCTTTTAAAAATCCTAGCCCTAGGCCGAACCCCAACCCTAAGACGAGAAAGGCAAATCAGCCAGGAATTAGGCATGTCCCCAAGGAAAAAGCTGTGGAGGCAGGCCATGTTGTGGTACTTTTGCGCTCTTCTTGGCTAGTCCTTCGCAGCTGCTGTGTTCTTGGAACTCAGGGCTTTCTGGTTAATAGAACCCTTACCCTAGGCGTAACTCAAACCTTAACCCTAGGAAGGAAAATCAGCCTATGGTTCGGGATGGTCTCATGGAAATATCAGTGGTGGCAGCCAAGTTGCGTCACTTTTGCGCTCCCCTTGGGATGCCTTTCGCAGCTGCAGTGTGCCTGGAGCCCAGGGCTTCCTGTTTTAAAAGTCCTAGGCCTAAGCCTAACAGTAACCCTAGGAAGGTAAATCAGCCGGGTATTAGGGTTCTTCCTAAGGGAAAAGCCGTGAAAGCAGCCATGTTGTGGCACTTCTGCACTCCCTTTGGGATGCCTTTGGCAGATGAAGTAAGCCTGGAACTCAGGGCATTCCTGGTTAAAGAAATCCAAGCCCTAGGCTGAACTCTAACCCTAACCCTAGGCAGATAAATCAGCCTAGGTATAGGGATGGTGCCAAGGAAAAAGCTGTGAAAGCTGCCATGTTGTTGCACTTTTGTACTCCCCTTGGGATGCCTTGAACAGCTGCAGTGTGCCTGGAGCTAAGGGCTTCCTAGTTTCAAAAATCCTAGCCCTAGGCCTAAGCCTAACAGTAACCCTGGGAAAGTATGTCAGCCTGGTGTTAGGCTTCTTGCACAAGGAAAAAGCCGTGAAAGCAGCCATGTTGTGGCACTTTTGCACTCCCCTTTTGGATTGCCTTTCACAGCTGCAGTGTGCCTGGAACTCAGGGCTTCCTGCTTTTAAAAAATCCTAGCCCTAGGCCGAACCCCAACCCTAAGACGAGAAAGGCAAATCAGCCAGGAATTAGGCATGTCCCCCAAGGAAAAAGCTGTGGAGGCAGGCATGTTGTGGTACTTTTGCGCTCTTCTTGGCTAGTCCTTCGCAGCTGCTGTGTTCTTGGAACTCAGGGCCTTTCTGGTTAATAGAGCCCTTAACCTAGGCGTAACTCAAACCTTAACCCTAGGAAGGAAAATCAACCTATGGTTCGGGATGGTCTCATGGAAATATCAGTGGTGGCAGCCAAGTTGCGTCACTTTTGCGCTCCCCTTGGGATGCCTTTTGCAGCTGCAGTGTGCCTGGAGCCCAGGGCTTCCTGGTTTTAAAAGTCCTAGGCCTAAGCCTAACAGTAACCCTAGGAAGGTAAATCAGCCGGGTATTAGGGTTCTTCCTAAGGGAAATGCCGTGAAAGCAGCCATGTTGTGGCACTTCTGCACTCCCTTTGGGATGCCTTTGGCAGATGAAGTAAGCCTGGAACTCAGGGCTTCCTGGTTAAAGAAATCCAAGCCCTAGGCTGAACCCTAACCCTAACCCTAGGCAGATAAATCAGCCTAGGTATAGGGATGGTGCCAAGGAAAAAGCTGTGAAAGCTGCCATGTTGTTGCACTTTTGTACTCCCCTTGGGATGCCTTGAACAGCTGCAGTGTGCCTGGAGCCCAGGGCTTCCTAGTTTCAAAAATCCTAGCCCTAGGCCTAAGCCTAACAGTAACCCTGGGAAAGTAAATCAGCCTGATGTTAGGTTTCTTGCCAAGGAAAAAGCCATGAAAGCAGCCATGTTGTGGCACTTTTGCACTCCCTTTTGGATGCCTTTCACAGCTGCAGTGTGCCTGGAACTCAGGGCTTCCTGCTTTTAAAAATCCTAGCCCTAGGCCGAACCCCAACCCTAAGACGAGAAAGGCAAATCAGCCAGGAATTAGGCATGTCCCCAAGGAAAAAGCTGTGGAGGCAGGCATGTTGTGGTACTTTTGCGCTCTTCTTGGCTAGTCCTTCGCAGCTGCTGTGTTCTTGGAACTCAGGGCTTTCTGGTTAATAGAGCCCTTACCCTAGGCGTAACTCAAACCTTAACCCTAGGAAGGAAAATCAGCCTATGGTTCGGGATGGTCTCATGGAAATATCAGTGGTGGCAGCCAAGTTGCGTCACTTTTGCGCTCCCCTTGGGATGCCTTTCGCAGCTGCAGTGTGCCTGGAGCCCAGGGCTTCCTGGTTTTAAAAGTCCTAGGCCTAAGCCTAACAGTAACCCTAGGAAGGTAAATCAGCCGGGTATTAGGGTTCTTCCTAAGGGAAAAGCCGTGAAAGCAGCCATGTTGTGGCACTTCTGCACTCCCTTTGGGATGCCTTTGGCAGATGAAGTAAGCCTGGAACTCAGGGCTTCCTGGTTAAAGAAATCCAAGCCCTAGGCTGAACCCTAACCCTAACCCTAGGCAGATAAATCAGCCTAGGTATAGGGATGGTGCCAAGGAAAAAGCTGTGAAAGCTGCCATGTTGTTGCACTTTTGTACTCCCCTTGGGATGCCTTGAACAGCTGCAGTGTGCCTGGAGCTAAGGGCTTCCTAGTTTTAAAAATCCTAGCCCTAGGCCTAAGCCTAACAGTAACCCTGGGAAGGTAAATCAGCCTGATGTTAGGCGTCTTGCCAAGGAAAAAGCCGTGAAAGCAGCCATGTTGTGGCACTTTTGCACTCCCTTTTGGATGCCTTTCACAGCTCCAGTGTGCCTGGAACTCAGGGCTTCCTGCTTTTAAAAATCCTAGCCCTAGGCCGAACCGCAACCCTAAGACGAGAAAGGCAAATCAGCCAGGAATTAGGCATGTCCCCAAGGAAAAAGCTGTGGAGGCAGGCATGTTGTGCTACTTTTGCGCTCTTCTTGGCTAGTCCATCGCAGCTGCTGTGTTCTTGGAACTCAGGGCTTTCTGGTTAATAGAGCCCTTACCCTAGGCGTAACTCAAACCTTAACCCTAGGAAGGAAAATCAGCCTATGGTTCGGGATGGTCTCATGGAAATATCAGTGGTGGCAGCCAAGTTGCGTCACTTTTGCGCTCCCCTTGGGATGCCTTTTGCAGCTGCAGTGTGCCTGGAGCCCAGGGCTTCCTGGTTTTAAAAGTCCTAGGCCTAAGCCTAACAGTAACCCTAGGAAGGTAAATCAGCCGGGTATTAGGGTTCTTCCTAAGGGAAAAGCCGTGAAAGCAGCCATGTTGTGGCACTTCTGCACTCCCTTTGGGATGCCTTTGGCAGATGAAGTAAGCCTGGAACTCAGGGCTTCCTGGGTAAAGAAATCCAAGCCCTAGGCTGAACTCTAACCCTAACCCTAGGCAGATAAATCAGCCTAGGTATAGGGATGGTGCCAAGGAAAAAGCTGTGAAAGCTGCCATGTTGTTGCACTTTTGTACTCCCCTTGGGATGCCTTGAACAGCTGCAGTGTGCCTGGAGCCCAGGGCTTCCTAGTTTCAAAAATCCTAGCCATAGGCCTAAGCCTAACAGTAACCCTGGGAAAGTATGTCAGCCTGGTGTTAGGCGTCTTGCCAAGGAAAAAGCCGTGAAAGCAGCCATGTTGTGGCACTTTTGCACTCCCTTTTGGATGCCTTTCACAGCTCCAGTGTGCCTGGAACTCAGGGCTTCCTGCTTTTAAAAATCCTAGCCCTAGGCCGAACCCCAACCCTAAGACGAGAAAGGCAAATCAGCCAGGAATTAGGCATGTCCCCAAGGAAAAAGCTGTGGAGGCAGGCATGTTGTGGTACTTTTGCGCTCTTCTTGGCTAGTCCTTCGCAGCTGCTGTGTTCTTGGAACTCAGGGCTTTCTGGTTAATAGAGCCCTTACCCTAGGCGTAACTCAAACCTTAACCCTAGGAAGGAAAATCAACCTATGGTTCAGGATGGTCTCATGGAAATATCAGTGGTGGCAGCCAAGTTGCGTCACTTTTGCGCTCCCCTTGGGATGCCTTTTGCAGCTGCAGTGTGCCTGGAGCCCAGGGCTTCCTGGTTTTAAAAGTCCTAGGCCTAAGCCTAACAGTAACCCTAGGAAGGTAAATCAGCCGGGTATTAGGGTTCTTCCTAAGGGAAAAGCCGTGAAAGCAGCCATGTTGTGGCACTTCTGCACTCCCTTTGGGATGCCTTTGGCAGATGAAGTAAGCCTGGAACTCAGGGCTTCCTGGTTAAAGAAATCCAAGCCCTAGGCTGAACCCTAACCCTAACCCTAGGCAGATAAATCAGCCTAGGTATAGGGATGGTGCCAAGGAAAAAGCTGTGAAAGCTGCCATGTTGTTGCACTTTTGTACTCCCCTTGGGATGCCTTGAACAGCTGCAGTGTGCCTGGAGCCCAGGGCTTCCTAGTTTCAAAAATCCTAGCCCTAGGCCTAAGCCTAACAGTAACCCTGGGAAAGTAAATCAGCCTGATGTTAGGTTTCTTGCCAAGGAAAAAGCCGTGAAAGCAGCCATGTTGTGGCACTTTTGCACTCCCTTTTGGATGCCTTTCACAGCTCCAGTGTGCCTGGAACTCAGGGCTTCCTGCTTTTAAAAATCCTAGCCCTAGGCCGAACCGCAACCCTAAGACGAGAAAGGCAAATCAGCCAGGAATTAGGCATGTCCCCAAGGAAAAAGCTGTGGAGGCAGGCATTTTGTGCTACTTTTGCGCTCTTCTTGGCTAGTCCTTCGCAGCTGCTGTGTTCTTGGAACTCAGGGCTTTCTGGTTAATAGACCCTTACCCTAGGCGTAACTCAAACCTTAACCCTAGGAAGGAAAATCAGCCTATGGTTCGGGATGGTCTCATGGAAATATCAGTGGTGGCAGCCAAGTTGCGTCACTTTTGCGCTCCCCTTGGGATGCCTTTTGCAGCTGCAGTGTGCCTGGAGCCCAGGGCTTCCTGGTTTTAAAAGTCCTAGGCCTAAGCCTAACAGTAACCATAGGAAGGTAAATCAGCCGGGTATTAGGGTTCTTCCTAAGGGAAAAGCCGTGAAAGCAGCCATGTTGTGGCACTTCTGCACTCCCTTTGGGATGCCTTTGGCAGATGAAGTAAGCCTGGAACTCAGGGCTTCCTGGTTAAAGAAATCCAAGCCCTAGGCTGAACCCTAACCCTAACCCTAGGCAGATAAATCAGCCTAGGTATAGGGATGGTGCCAAGGAAAAAGCTGTGAAAGCTGCCATGTTGTTGCACTTTTGTACTCCCCTTGGGATGCCTTGAACAGCTGCAGTGTGCCTGGAGCTAAGGGCTTCCTAGTTTCAAAAATCCTAGCCCTAGGCCTAAGCCTAACAGTAACCCTGGGAAAGTAAATCAGCCTGATGTTAGGCTTCTTGCCAAGGAAAAAGCCGTGAAAGCAGCCATGTTGTGGCACTTTTGCACTCCCTTTTGGATGCCTTTCACAGCTGCAGTGTGCCTGGAACTCAGGGCTTCCTGCTTTTAAAAATCCTAGCCCTAGGCCGAACCCCAACCCTAAGACGAGAAAGGCAAATCAGCCAGGAATTAGGCATGTCCACAAGGAAAAAGCTGTGGAGGCAGGCATGTTGTGCTACTTTTGCGCTCTTCTTGGCTAGTCCTTCGCAGCTGCTGTGTTCTTGGAACTCAGGGCTTTCTGGTTAATAGAGCCCTTACCCTAGGCGTAACTCAAACCTTAACCCTAGGAAGGAAAATCAGCCTATGGTTCGGGATGGTCTCATGGAAATATCAGTGGTGGCAGCCAAGTTGCGTCACTTTTGCGCTCCCCTTGGGATGCCTTTCGCAGCTGCAGTGTGCCTGGAGCCCAGGGCTTCCTGGTTTTAAAAGTCCTAGGCCTAAGCCTAACAGTAACCCTAGGAAGGTAAATCAGCCGGGTATTAGGGTTCTTCCTAAGGGAAAAGCCGTGAAAGCAGCCATGTTGTGGCACTTCTGCACTCCCTTTGGGATGCCTTTGGCAGATGAAGTAAGCCTGGAACTCAGGGCTTCCTGGTTAAAGAAATCCAAGCCCTAGGCTGAACCCTAACCCTAACCCTAGGCAGATAAATCAGCCTAGGTATAGGGATGGTGTCAAGGAAAAAGCTGTGAAAGCTGCCATGTTGTTGCACTTTTGTACTCCCCTTGGGATGCCTTGAACAGCTGCAGTGTGCCTGGAGCCCAGGGCTTCCTGGTTTCAAAAATCCTAGCCCTAGGCCTAAGCCTAACAGTAACCCTGGGAAAGTATGTCAGCCTGGTGTTAGGCTTCTTGCCAAGGAAAAAGCCGTGAAAGCAGCCATGTTGTGGCACTTTTGCACTCCCTTTTGGATGCCTTTCACAGCTGCAGTGTGCCTGGAACTCAGGGCTTCCTGCTTTTAAAAATCCTAGCCCTAGGCCGAACCCCAACCCTAAGACGAGAAAGGCAAATCAGCCAGGAATTAGGCATGTCCCTAAGGAAAAAGCTGTGGAGGCAGGCATGTTGTGGTACTTTTGCGCTCTTCTTGGCTAGTCCTTCGCAGCTGCTGTGTTCTTGGAACTCAGGGCTTTCTGGTTAATAGACCCTTACCCTAGGCGTAACTCAAACCTTAACCCTAGGAAGGAAAATCAACCTATGGTTCGGGATGGTCTCATGGAAATATCAGTGGTGGCAGCCAAGTTGCGTCACTTTTGCGCTCCCCTTGGGATGCCTTTCGCAGCTGCAGTGTGCCTGGAGCCCAGGGCTTCCTGGTTTTAAAAGTCCTAGGCCTAAGCCTAACAGTAACCCTAGGAAGGTAAATCAGCCGGGTATTAGGGTTCTTCCTAAGGGAAAAGCCGTGAAAGCAGCCATGTTGTGGCACTTCTGCACTCCCTTTGGGATGCCTTTGGCAGATGAAGTAAGCCTGGAACTCAGGGCTTCCTGGTTAAAGAAATCCAAGCCCTAGGCTGAACCCTAACCCTAACCCTAGGCAGATAAATCAGCCTAGGTATAGGGATGGTGCCAAGGAAAAAGCTGTGAAAGCTGCCATGTTGTTGCACTTTTGTACTCCCCTTGGGATGCCTTGAACAGCTGCAGTGTGCCTGGAGCCCAGGGCTTCCTAGTTTCAAAAATCCTAGCCCTAGGCCTAAGCCTAACAGTAACCCTGGGAAAGTAAATCAGCCTGATGTTAGGTTTCTTGCCAAGGAAAAAGCCGTGAAAGCAGCCATGTTGTGGCACTTTTGCACTCTCTTTTGGATGCCTTTCACAGCTCCAGTGTGCCTGGAACTCAGGGCTTCCTGCTTTTAAAAATCCTAGCCCTAGGCCGAACCGCAACCCTAAGACGAGAAAGGCAAATCAGCCAGGAATTAGGCATGTCCCCAAGGAAAAAGCTGTGGAGGCAGGCATGTTGTGGTACTTTTGCGCTCTTCTTGGCTAGTCCTTCGCAGCTGCTGTGTTCTTGGAACTCAGGGCTTTCTGGTTAATAGACCCTTACCCTAGGCGTAACTCAAACCTTAACCCTAGGAAGGAAAATCAGCCTATGGTTCGGGATGGTCTCATGGAAATATCAGTGGTGGCAGCCAAGTTGCGTCACTTTTGCGCTCCCCTTGGGATGCCTTTCGCAGCTGCAGTGTGCCTGGAGCCCAGGGCTTCCTGGTTTTAAAAGTCCTAGGCCTAAGCCTAACAGTAACCCTAGGAAGGTAAATCAGCCGGGTATTAGGGTTCTTCCTAAGGGAAAAGCCGTGAAAGCAGCCATGTTGTGGCACTTCTGCACTCCCTTTGGGATGCCTTTGGCAGATGAAGTAAGCCTGGAACTCAGGGCTTCCTGGTTAAAGAAATCCAAGCCCTAGGCTGAACCCTAACCCTAACCCTAGGCAGATAAATCAGCCTAGGTATAGGGATGGTGTCAAGGAAAAAGCTGTGAAAGCTGCCATGTTGTTGCACTTTTGTACTCCCCTTGGGATGCCTTGAACAGCTGCAGTGTGCCTGGAGCCCAGGGCTTCCTGGTTTCAAAAATCCTAGCCCTAGGCCTAAGCCTAACAGTAACCCTGGGAAAGTAAATCAGCCTGATGTTAGGTTTCTTGCCAAGGAAAAAGCCGTGAAAGCAGCCATGTTGTGGCACTTTTGCACTCTCTTTTGGATGCCTTTCACAGCTCCAGTGTGCCTGGAACTCAGGGCTTCCTGCTTTTAAAAATCCTAGCCCTAGGCCGAACCGCAACCCTAAGACGAGAAAGGCAAATCAGCCAGGAATTAGGCATGTCCCCAAGGAAAAAGCTGTGGAGGCAGGCATGTTGTGGTACTTTTGCGCTCTTCTTGGCTAGTCCTTCGCAGCTGCTGTGTTCTTGGAACTCAGGGCTTTCTGGTTAATAGACCCTTACCCTAGGCGTAACTCAAACCTTAACCCTAGGAAGGAAAATCAGCCTATGGTTCGGGATGGTCTCATGGAAATATCAGTGGTGGCAGCCAAGTTGCGTCACTTTTGCGCTCCCCTTGGGATGCCTTTCGCAGCTGCAGTGTGCCTGGAGCCCAGGGCTTCCTGGTTTTAAAAGTCCTAGGCCTAAGCCTAACAGTAACCCTAGGAAGGTAAATCAGCCCGGTATTAGGGTTCTTCCTAAGGGAAAAGCCGTGAAAGCAGCCATGTTGTGGCACTTCTGCACTCCCTTTGGGATGCCTTTGGCAGATGAAGTAAGCCTGGAACTCAGGGCTTCCTGGTTAAAGAAATCCAAGCCCTAGGCTGAACCCTAACCCTAACCCTAGGCAGATAAATCAGCCTAGGTATAGGGATGGTGTCAAGGAAAAAGCTGTGAAAGCTGCCATGTTGTTGCACTTTTGTACTCCCCTTGGGATGCCTTGAACAGCTGCAGTGTGCCTGGAGCCCAGGGCTTCCTGGTTTCAAAAATCCTAGCCCTAGGCCTAAGCCTAACAGTAACCCTGGGAAAGTATGTCAGCCTGGTGTTAGGCTTCTTGCCAAGGAAAAAGCCGTGAAAGCAGCCATGTTGTGGCACTTTTGCACTCCCTTTTGGATGCCTTTCACAGCTGCAGTGTGCCTGGAACTCAGGGCTTCCTGCTTTTAAAAATCCTAGCCCTAGGCCGAACCCCAACCCTAAGACGAGAAAGGCAAATCAGCCAGGAATTAGGCATGTCCCTAAGGAAAAAGCTGTGGAGGCAGGCATGTTGTGGTACTTTTGCGCTCTTCTTGGCTAGTCCTTCGCAGCTGCTGTGTTCTTGGAACTCAGGGCTTTCTGGTTAATAGACCCTTACCCTAGGCGTAACTCAAACCTTAACCCTAGGAAGGAAAATCAACCTATGGTTCGGGATGGTCTCATGGAAATATCAGTGGTGGCAGCCAAGTTGCGTCACTTTTGCGCTCCCCTTGGGATGCCTTTCGCAGCTGCAGTGTGCCTGGAGCCCAGGGCTTCCTGGTTTTAAAAGTCCTAGGCCTAAGCCTAACAGTAACCCTAGGAAGGTAAATCAGCCGGGTATTAGGGTTCTTCCTAAGGGAAAAGCCGTGAAAGCAGCCATGTTGTGGCACTTCTGCACTCCCTTTGGGATGCCTTTGGCAGATGAAGTAAGCCTGGAACTCAGGGCTTCCTGGTTAAAGAAATCCAAGCCCTAGGCTGAACCCTAACCCTAACCCTAGGCAGATAAATCAGCCTAGGTATAGGGATGGTGCCAAGGAAAAAGCTGTGAAAGCTGCCATGTTGTTGCACTTTTGTACTCCCCTTGGGATGCCTTGAACAGCTGCAGTGTGCCTGGAGCCCAGGGCTTCCTAGTTTCAAAAATCCTAGCCCTAGGCCTAAGCCTAACAGTAACCCTGGGAAAGTAAATCAGCCTGATGTTAGGTTTCTTGCCAAGGAAAAAGCCGTGAAAGCAGCCATGTTGTGGCACTTTTGCACTCTCTTTTGGATGCCTTTCACAGCTCCAGTGTGCCTGGAACTCAGGGCTTCCTGCTTTTAAAAATCCTAGCCCTAGGCCGAACCGCAACCCTAAGACGAGAAAGGCAAATCAGCCAGGAATTAGGCATGTCCCCAAGGAAAAAGCTGTGGAGGCAGGCATGTTGTGGTACTTTTGCGCTCTTCTTGGCTAGTCCTTCGCAGCTGCTGTGTTCTTGGAACTCAGGGCTTTCTGGTTAATAGACCCTTACCCTAGGCGTAACTCAAACCTTAACCCTAGGAAGGAAAATCAGCCTATGGTTCGGGATGGTCTCATGGAAATATCAGTGGTGGCAGCCAAGTTGCGTCACTTTTGCGCTCCCCTTGGGATGCCTTTCGCAGCTGCAGTGTGCCTGGAGCCCAGGGCTTCCTGGTTTTAAAAGTCCTAGGCCTAAGCCTAACAGTAACCCTAGGAAGGTAAATCAGCCGGGTATTAGGGTTCTTCCTAAGGGAAAAGCCGTGAAAGCAGCCATGTTGTGGCACTTCTGCACTCCCTTTGGGATGCCTTTGGCAGATGAAGTAAGCCTGGAACTCAGGGCTTCCTGGTTAAAGAAATCCAAGCCCTAGGCTGAACTCTAACCCTAACCCTAGGCAGATAAATCAGCCTAGGTATAGGGATGGTGCCAAGGAAAAAGCTGTGAAAGCTGCCATGTTGTTGCACTTTTGTACTCCCCTTGGGATGCCTTGAACAGCTGCAGTGTGCCTGCAGCTAAGGGCTTCCTAGTTTCAAAAATCCTAGCCCTAGGCCTAAGCCTAACAGTAACCCTGGGAAAGTAAATCAGCCTGATGTTAGGCTTCTTGCCAAGGAAAAAGCCGTGAAAGCAGCCATGTTGTGGCACTTTTGCACTCCCTTTTGGATGCCTTTCACAGCTGCAGTGTGCCTGGAACTCAGGGCTTCCTGCTTTTAAAAATCCTAGCCCTAGGCCGAACCCCAACCCTAAGACGAGAAAGGCAAATCAGCCAGGAATTAGGCATGTCCGCAAGGAAAAAGCTGTGGAGGCAGGCATGTTGTGGTACTTTTGCGCTCTTCTTGGCTAGTCCTTCGCAGCTGCTGTGTTCTTGGAACTCAGGGCTTTCTGGTTAATAGAGCCCTTACCCTAGGCGTAACTCAAACCTTAAGCCTAGGAAGGAAAATCAACCTATGGTTCGGGATGGTCTCATGGAAATATCAGTGGTGGCAGCCAAGTTGCGTCACTTTTGCGCTCCCCTTGGGATGCCTTTCGCAGCTGCAGTGTGCCTGGAGCCCAGGGCTTCCTGGTTTTAAAAGTCCTAGGCCTAAGCCTAACAGTAACCCTAGGAAGGTAAATCAGCCGGGTATTAGGGTTCTTCCTAAGGGAAAAGCCGTGAAAGCAGCCATGTTGTGGCACTTCTGCACTCCCTTTGGGATGCCTTTGGCAGATGAAGTAAGCCTGGAACTCAGGGCTTCCTGGTTAAAGAAATCCAAGCCCTAGGCTGAACCCTAACCCTAACCCTAGGCAGATAAATCAGCCTAGGTATAGGGATGGTGCCAAGGAAAAAGCTGTGAAAGCTGCCATGTTGTTGCACTTTTGTACTCCCCTTGGGATGCCTTGAACAGCTGCAGTGTGCCTGGAGCCCAGGGCTTCCTAGTTTTAAAAATCCTAGCCCTAGGCCTAAGCCTAACAGTAACCCTGGGAAGGTAAATCAGCCTGATGTTAGGCGTCTTGCCAAGGAAAAAGCCGTGAAAGCAGCCATGTTGTGGCACTTTTGCACTCTCTTTTGGATGCCTTTCACAGCTGCAGTGTGCCTGGAACTCAGGGCTTCCTGCTTTTAAAAATCCTAGCCCTAGGCCGAACCCCAACCCTAAGACGAGAAAGGCAAATCAGCCAGGAATTAGGCATGTCCCCAAGGAAAAAGCTGTGGAGGCAGGCATGTTGTGGTACTTTTGCGCTCTTCTTGGCTAGTCCTTCGCAGCTGCTGTGTTCTTGGAACTCAGGGCTTTCTGGTTAATAGAGCCCTTACCCTAGGTGTAACTCAAACCTTAACCCTAGGAAGGAAAATCAACCTATGGTTCGGGATGGTCTCATGGAAATATCAGTGGTGGCAGCCAAGTTGCGTCACTTTTGCGCTCCCCTTGGGATGCCTTTTGCAGCTGCAGTGTGCCTGGAGCCCAGGGCTTCCTGGTTTTAAAAGTCCTAGGCCTAAGCCTAACAGTAACCCTAGGAAGGTAAATCAGCCGGGTATTAGGGTTCTTCCTAAGGGAAAAGCCGTGAAAGCAGCCATGTTGTGGCACTTCTGCACTCCCTTTGGGATGCCTTTGGCAGATGAAGTAAGCCTGGAACTCAGGGCTTCCTGGTTAAAGAAATCCAAGCCCTAGGCTGAACCCTAACCCTAACCCTAGGCAGATAAATCAGCCTAGGTATAGGGATGGTGCCAAGGAAAAAGCTGTGAAAGCTGCCATGTTGTTGCACTTTTGTACTCCCCTTGGGATGCCTTGAACAGCTGCAGTGTGCCTGGAGCCCAGGGCTTCCCAGTTTCAAAAATCCTAGCCCTAGGCCTAAGCCTAACAGTAACCCTGGGAAAGTATGTCAGCCTGGTGTTAGGCTTCTTGCCAAGGAAAAAGCCGTGAAAGCAGCCATGTTGTGGCACTTTTGCACTCCCTTTTGGATGCCTTTCACAGCTCCAGTGTGCCTGGAACTCAGGGCTTCCTGCTTTTAAAAATCCTAGCCCTAGGCCGAACCCCAACCCTAAGACGAGAAAGGCAAATCAGCCAGGAATTAGGCATGTCCCCAAGGAAAAAGCTGTGGAGGCAGGCATGTTGTGGTACTTTTGCGCTCTTCTTGGCTAGTCCTTCGCAGCTGCTGTGTTCTTGGAACTCAGGGCTTTCTGGTTAATAGAGCCCTTACCCTAGGCGTAACTCAAACCTTAACCCTAGGAAGGAAAATCAGCCTATGGTTTGGGATGGTCTCATGGAAATATCAGTGGTGGCAGCCAAGTTGCGTCACTTTTGCGCTCCCCTTGGGATGCCTTTTGCAGCTGCAGTGTGCCTGGAGCCCAGGGCTTCCTGGTTTTAAAAGTCCTAGGCCTAAGCCTAACAGTAACCCTAGGAAGGTAAATCAGCCGGGTATTAGGGTTCTTCCTAAGGGAAAAGCCGTGAAAGCAGCCATGTTGTGGCACTTCTGCACTCCCTTTGGGATGCCTTTGGCAGATGAAGTAAGCCTGGAACTCAGGGCTTCCTGGTTAAAAAAATTCAAGCCCTAGGCTGAACCCTAACCCTAACCCTAGGCAGATAAATCAGCCTAGGTATAGGGATGGTGCCAAGGAAAAAGCTGTGAAAGCTGCCATGTTGTTGCACTTTTGTACTCCCCTTGGGATGCCTTGAACAGCTGCAGTGTGCCTGGAGCCCAGGGCTTCCCAGTTTCAAAAATCCTAGCCCTAGGCCTAAGCCTAACAGTAACCCTGGGAAAGTATGTCAGCCTGGTGTTAGGCTTCTTGCCAAGGAAAAAGCCGTGAAAGCAGCCATGTTGTGGCACTTTTGCACTCCCTTTTGGATGCCTTTCACAGCTCCAGTGTGCCTGGAACTCAGGGCTTCCTGCTTTTAAAAATCCTAGCCCTAGGCCGAACCCCAACCCTAAGACGAGAAAGGCAAATCAGCCAGGAATTAGGCATGTCCCCAAGGAAAAAGCTGTGGAGGCAGGCATGTTGTGGTACTTTTGCGCTCTTCTTGGCTAGTCCTTCGCAGCTGCTGTGTTCTTGGAACTCAGGGCTTTCTGGTTAATAGAGCCCTTACCCTAGGCGTAACTCAAACCTTAACCCTAGGAAGGAAAATCAGCCTATGGTTCGGGATGGTCTCATGGAAATATCAGTGGTGGCAGCCAAGTTGCGTCACTTTTGCGCTCCCCTTGGGATGCCTTTTGCAGCTGCAGTGTGCCTGGAGCCCAGGGCTTCCTGGTTTTAAAAGTCCTAGGCCTAAGCCTAACAGTAACCCTAGGAAGGTAAATCAGCCGGGTATTAGGGTTCTTCCTAAGGGAAAAGCCGTGAAAGCAGCCATGTTGTGGCACTTCTGCACTCCCTTTGGGATGCCTTTGGCAGATGAAGTAAGCCTGGAACTCAGGGCTTCCTGGTTAAAGAAATCCAAGCCCTAGGCTGAACCCTAACCCTAACCCTAGGCAGATAAATCAGCCTAGGTATAGGGATGGTGCCAAGGAAAAAGCTGTGAAAGCTGCCATGTTGTTGCACTTTTGTACTCCCCTTGGGATGCCTTGAACAGCTGCAGTGTGCCTGGAGCCCAGGGCTTCCCAGTTTCAAAAATCCTAGCCCTAGGCCTAAGCCTAACAGTAACCCTGGGAAAGTATGTCAGCCTGGTGTTAGGCTTCTTGCCAAGGAAAAAGCCGTGAAAGCAGCCATGTTGTGGCACTTTTGCACTCCCTTTTGGATGCCTTTCACAGCTCCAGTGTGCCTGGAACTCAGGGCTTCCTGCTTTTAAAAATCCTAGCCCTAGGCCGAACCCCAACCCTAAGACGAGAAAGGCAAATCAGCCAGGAATTAGGCATGTCCCCAAGGAAAAAGCTGTGGAGGCAGGCATGTTGTGGTACTTTTGCGCTCTTCTTGGCTAGTCCTTCGCAGCTGCTGTGTTCTTGGAACTCAGGGCTTTCTGGTTAATAGAGCCCTTACCCTAGGCGTAACTCAAACCTTAACCCTAGGAAGGAAAATCAGCCTATGGTTTGGGATGGTCTCATGGAAATATCAGTGGTGGCAGCCAAGTTGCGTCACTTTTGCGCTCCCCTTGGGATGCCTTTTGCAGCTGCAGTGTGCCTGGAGCCCAGGGCTTCCTGGTTTTAAAAGTCCTAGGCCTAAGCCTAACAGTAACCCTAGGAAGGTAAATCAGCCGGGTATTAGGGTTCTTCCTAAGGGAAAAGCCGTGAAAGCAGCCATGTTGTGGCACTTCTGCACTCCCTTTGGGATGCCTTTGGCAGATGAAGTAAGCCTGGAACTCAGGGCTTCCTGGTTAAAAAAATTCAAGCCCTAGGCTGAACCCTAACCCTAACCCTAGGCAGATAAATCAGCCTAGGTATAGGGATGGTGCCAAGGAAAAAGCTGTGAAAGCTGCCATGTTGTTGCACTTTTGTACTCCCCTTGGGATGCCTTGAACAGCTGCAGTGTGCCTGGAGCCCAGGGCTTCCCAGTTTCAAAAATCCTAGCCCTAGGCCTAAGCCTAACAGTAACCCTGGGAAAGTATGTCAGCCTGGTGTTAGGCTTCTTGCCAAGGAAAAAGCCGTGAAAGCAGCCATGTTGTGGCACTTTTGCACTCCCTTTTGGATGCCTTTCACAGCTGCAGTGTGCCTGGAACTCAGGGCTTCCTGCTTTTAAAAATCCTAGCCCTAGGCCGAACCCCAACCCTAAGACGAGAAAGGCAAATCAGCCAGGAATTAGGCATGTCCCCAAGGAAAAAGCTGTGGAGGCAGGCATGTTGTGGTACTTTTGCGCTCTTCTTGGCTAGTCCTTCGCAGCTGCTGTGTTCTTGGAACTCAGGGCTTTCTGGTTAATAGAGCCCTTACCCTAGGCGTAACTCAAACCTTAACCCTAGGAAGGAAAATCAGCCTATGGTTCGGGATGGTCTCATGGAAATATCAGTGGTGGCAGCCAAGTTGCGTCACTTTTGCGCTCCCCTTGGGATGCCTTTTGCAGCTGCAGTGTGCCTGGAGCCCAGGGCTTCCTGGTTTTAAAAGTCCTAGGCCTAAGCCTAACAGTAACCCTAGGAAGGTAAATCAGCCGGGTATTAGGGTTCTTCCTAAGGGAAAAGCCGTGAAAGCAGCCATGTTGTGGCACTTCTGCACTCCCTTTGGGATGCCTTTGGCAGATGAAGTAAGCCTGGAACTCAGGGCTTCCTGGTTAAAGAAATCCAAGCCCTAGGCTGAACCCTAACCCTAACCCTAGGCAGATAAATCAGCCTAGGTATAGGGATGGTGCCAAGGAAAAAGCTGTGAAAGCTGCCATGTTGTTGCACTTTTGTACTCCCCTTGGGATGCCTTGAACAGCTGCAGTGTGCCTGGAGCCCAGGGCTTCCCAGTTTCAAAAATCCTAGCCCTAGGCCTAAGCCTAACAGTAACCCTGGGAAAGTATGTCAGCCTGGTGTTAGGCTTCTTGCCAAGGAAAAAGCCGTGAAAGCAGCCATGTTGTGGCACTTTTGCACTCCCTTTTGGATGCCTTTCACAGCTCCAGTGTGCCTGGAACTCAGGGCTTCCTGCTTTTAAAAATCCTAGCCCTAGGCCGAACCCCAACCCTAAGACGAGAAAGGCAAATCAGCCAGGAATTAGGCATGTCCCCAAGGAAAAAGCTGTGGAGGCAGGCATGTTGTGGTACTTTTGCGCTCTTCTTGGCTAGTCCTTCGCAGCTGCTGTGTTCTTGGAACTCAGGGCTTTCTGGTTAATAGAGCCCTTACCCTAGGCGTAACTCAAACCTTAACCCTAGGAAGGAAAATCAGCCTATGGTTTGGGATGGTCTCATGGAAATATCAGTGGTGGCAGCCAAGTTGCGTCACTTTTGCGCTCCCCTTGGGATGCCTTTTGCAGCTGCAGTGTGCCTGGAGCCCAGGGCTTCCTGGTTTTAAAAGTCCTAGGCCTAAGCCTAACAGTAACCCTAGGAAGGTAAATCAGCCGGGTATTAGGGTTCTTCCTAAGGGAAAAGCCGTGAAAGCAGCCATGTTGTGGCACTTCTGCACTCCCTTTGGGATGCCTTTGGCAGATGAAGTAAGCCTGGAACTCAGGGCTTCCTGGTTAAAGAAATCCAAGCCCTAGGCTGAACTCTAACCCTAACCCTAGGCAGATAAATCAGCCTAGGTATAGGGATGGTGCCAAGGAAAAAGCTGTGAAAGCTGCCATGTTGTTGCACTTTTGTACTCCCCTTGGGATGCCTTGAACAGCTGCAGTGTGCCTGCAGCTAAGGGCTTCCTAGTTTCAAAAATCCTAGCCCTAGGCCTAAGCCTAACAGTAACCCTGGGAAAGTAAATCAGCCTGATGTTAGGCTTCTTGCCAAGGAAAAAGCCGTGAAAGCAGCCATGTTGTGGCACTTTTGCACTCCCTTTTGGATGCCTTTCACAGCTGCAGTGTGCCTGGAACTCAGGGCTTCCTGCTTTTAAAAATCCTAGCCCTAGGCCGAACCCCAACCCTAAGACGAGAAAGGCAAATCAGCCAGGAATTAGGCATGTCCGCAAGGAAAAAGCTGTGGAGGCAGGCATGTTGTGGTACTTTTGCGCTCTTCTTGGCTAGTCCTTCGCAGCTGCTGTGTTCTTGGAACTCAGGGCTTTCTGGTTAATAGAGCCCTTACCCTAGGCGTAACTCAAACCTTAAGCCTAGGAAGGAAAATCAACCTATGGTTCGGGATGGTCTCATGGAAATATCAGTGGTGGCAGCCAAGTTGCGTCACTTTTGCGCTCCCCTTGGGATGCCTTTCGCAGCTGCAGTGTGCCTGGAGCCCAGGGCTTCCTGGTTTTAAAAGTCCTAGGCCTAAGCCTAACAGTAACCCTAGGAAGGTAAATCAGCCGGGTATTAGGGTTCTTCCTAAGGGAAAAGCCGTGAAAGCAGCCATGTTGTGGCACTTCTGCACTCCCTTTGGGATGCCTTTGGCAGATGAAGTAAGCCTGGAACTCAGGGCTTCCTGGTTAAAGAAATCCAAGCCCTAGGCTGAACCCTAACCCTAACCCTAGGCAGATAAATCAGCCTAGGTATAGGGATGGTGCCAAGGAAAAAGCTGTGAAAGCTGCCATGTTGTTGCACTTTTGTACTCCCCTTGGGATGCCTTGAACAGCTGCAGTGTGCCTGGAGCCCAGGGCTTCCTAGTTTTAAAAATCCTAGCCCTAGGCCTAAGCCTAACAGTAACCCTGGGAAGGTAAATCAGCCTGATGTTAGGCGTCTTCAAGGAAAAAGCCGTGAAAGCAGCCATGTTGTGGCACTTTTGCACTCTCTTTTGGATGCCTTTCACAGCTCCAGTGTGCCTGGAACTCAGGGCTTCCTGCTTTTAAAAATCCTAGCCCTAGGCCGAACCCCAACCCTAAGACGAGAAAGGCAAATCAGCCAGGAATTAGGCATGTCCCCAAGGAAAAAGCTGTGGAGGCAGGCATGTTGTGGTACTTTTGCGCTCTTCTTGGCTAGTCCTTCGCAGCTGCTGTGTTCTTGGAACTCAGGGCTTTCTGGTTAATAGAGCCCTTACCCTAGGTGTAACTCAAACCTTAACCCTAGGAAGGAAAATCAACCTATGGTTCGGGATGGTCTCATGGAAATATCAGTGGTGGCAGCCAAGTTGCGTCACTTTTGCGCTCCCCTTGGGATGCCTTTTGCAGCTGCAGTGTGCCTGGAGCACAGGGCTTCCTGGTTTTAAAAGTCCTAGGCCTAAGCCTAACAGTAACCCTAGGAAGGTAAATCAGCCGGGTATTAGGGTTCTTCCTAAGGGAAAAGCCGTGAAAGCAGCCATGTTGTGGCACTTCTGCACTCCCTTTGGGATGCCTTTGGCAGATGAAGTAAGCCTGGAACTCAGGGCTTCCTGGTTAAAGAAATCCAAGCCCTAGGCTGAACCCTAACCCTAACCCTAGGCAGATAAATCAGCCTAGGTATAGGGATGGTGCCAAGGAAAAAGCTGTGAAAGCTGCCATGTTGTTGCACTTTTGTACTCCCCTTGGGATGCCTTGAACAGCTGCAGTGTGCCTGGAGCCCAGGGCTTCCCAGTTTCAAAAATCCTAGCCCTAGGCCTAAGCCTAACAGTAACCCTGGGAAAGTATGTCAGCCTGGTGTTAGGCTTCTTGCCAAGGAAAAAGCCGTGAAAGCAGCCATGTTGTGGCACTTTTGCACTCCCTTTTGGATGCCTTTCACAGCTCCAGTGTGCCTGGAACTCAGGGCTTCCTGCTTTTAAAAATCCTAGCCCTAGGCCGAACCCCAACCCTAAGACGAGAAAGGCAAATCAGCCAGGAATTAGGCATGTCCCCAAGGAAAAAGCTGTGGAGGCAGGCATGTTGTGGTACTTTTGCGCTCTTCTTGGCTAGTCCTTCGCAGCTGCTGTGTTCTTGGAACTCAGGGCTTTCTGGTTAATAGAGCCCTTACCCTAGGCGTAACTCAAACCTTAACCCTAGGAAGGAAAATCAGCCTATGGTTTGGGATGGTCTCATGGAAATATCAGTGGTGGCAGCCAAGTTGCGTCACTTTTGCGCTCCCCTTGGGATGCCTTTTGCAGCTGCAGTGTGCCTGGAGCCCAGGGCTTCCTGGTTTTAAAAGTCCTAGGCCTAAGCCTAACAGTAACCCTAGGAAGGTAAATCAGCCGGGTATTAGGGTTCTTCCTAAGGGAAAAGCCGTGAAAGCAGCCATGTTGTGGCACTTCTGCACTCCCTTTGGGATGCCTTTGGCAGATGAAGTAAGCCT
>NW_026683108.1:0-26824 GCF_027887145.1 Ammospiza caudacuta | reverse complement strand
CACCGCCCGCGCGGGGTTCCCTTGGTCGATCGGGTTCTTGAAGTCCGTGCGGAGCTCGTCAAAGGCGATGATCTGGGGGGGGGAGGGGGGGAGAGGAAATTGGGGTGAGGGGAGGGGGTCCTGAGGGGACCCCCAAAAATCCAAACACCCCCTGAGACCCCCCCCCAAAATGCAAACAACTCCTGAGATCCCCCCCAAACCCCCCCAAACCCCCAAAGGAGGGGAAAAGGGGGAGCCTGAAGGGACCCGAACACCCCAAAATCCCCCCCAAAAATCCCCCCCAGGACCCTCCCCCAAAATTTGGGGTACCCCAGGGGGGAGGGGCAAGGGGGGGGTTGGAAGAGCCTTGAGGACGCCCCCGGACCCCCCAAAAACCCCCCAGACCCCCAAAATCCCCCCAAAACTCCTCCAGAGCGCCCCAAAACATCCCAAAATCCCCAAGACCCCCCAAAAAAATCCCCAAAACCCCCCCAAAACACCCCCAGACCCTCTCCAAACACCCCCAGAGCCCCAAACTCCCCGGACCCCCCCAAAATCCCTCTAGACCCCCCCAAAACACCCCCAGGCCCCCCCAAAACGGCGCCAGCAGCGGAGCCGCTGCATCTGTTGCCATGGCAACGCCGCCGCTTAGCAACGGCCTTAGCAACGGCGATGGGGGGGGGGGCCTGAACCCCCCAAACCCCCCCAGGACCCCCCCGGGGTCTCCCCAAATTCCTCCACACCCCCCCCCATCGTTGCCATGGTAACCCGCCCCCGCCGTTGCCTGGCAACGCCGCCCCTCCCCCCCTCTGAGCATCCCCTTCCCCCCCCTCTGGCGTTGCCTGGCAACGCCCCCCCCCCCGCTCCTCCACCCCCCCCCCCAAAATCATCGCGACCCCCCCCCCAAAATTCGCCCCCTCCTCAAATTTTGGGGGTCGACGCCCCCTCCCATCCCCCACCATGGGGGGGTTCGGCTGCCAATTCCGCCCCCCCCCCCAAATTTCCAGTGCCCCTCCCCCCATCTAGAGGGGCTGGGGGCGATTCCTGAGACCCCTCCTCAAATTGCGACACCTCCCCAAATTCTCGACCCCTCCCCCATCCTGGATCCCCCCTGGGGGGGTTTTGGGGGACAATTTTTTTGGGGGGGGGGGTTTAGGGACAATCCCTGCGACCCCTCCCCTCAAATTGCGACCCCCTCCCCAAAATCTCGACCGTCCCCAACTCCCCAATGCCCCCTCCCCCATTTCCCTTGGGGGAATTTTTTGGGGGGGGGGTTTTGGGGCAAATTTTTTGGGGAGGTTTTAAGGGACAATTCCCGGGACCCCCTCCCCAAATTGCGACCCCCCCAAAATCTCGACCCCCTCCCCAATTCCTCCCCCAAATTTCCCTCCCACCCCCATCCCTGAGCCCTCCTGGGGGCGATTTTGGGGCCAATTTTTGGGGGGTTTTGGGGACAGATTTTGGGGGGGTTTTGGGGAGACCCTCCTTGGGACCCCCCCCCCCCCAATTTTTGCGCCCCCCCGGCCCCACTCACGTGCCAGATGACGAAGAAGATGAGGGAGGCGCAGAGCACGAGGGTCAGCATGTAGCAGAAGGCGGCGAAGGTGAACGCCATGATGGGGGGGGGGGGGGGATGGGGGAGGGGCGCGGGGGGGGCTCCGGGGGTGGGGGAGGGGCGGGGGGGGGGCTCAGCCCCGGGGGGGTCCGGACTCGGCCATGGGGGGAGGGGGGGGGCAAAAAAAAAGGGGGGAGGGGGGACCCGAGAGGCGCTACCGGGAACGGCCCGAGGGCGCCATGGCCCGGCGGGGGGCGGGGCTAAACAAGGGGGCGGGGCTTGGGGGGCGGAGCTTCAGAGGGGGAGGGGCTTGGGATGGGATGCGGAGTGGGAGGGGCTTAGTGAGAGGAGGGGTTTGGGGAGGGGCTTAGGGCGGGGTTTAAGGGCGGGGCTTGGATAGGAGGGGCGGGGCTTGGACAGGAGGGGGTGGAGCTTCAGAGGGGAGTGGCTTAGGGGCTTAAGAGAGGTTTGGGGGCGGGGCTTGAGAGGGGGAAGGGCTTGGGATGAGGGGGAGGGGCTCTGGGGATGGGGAGGGGCTTGTGGAAGCATTTAAGGGGCGGGGCTTGTGAGGAGGGGAGGGGCTTGGGGAGGGGTTTGGGGGCGGGGCTTGGGTTGTTTTGGTGGGGTGGGGGTTTGGAGAGGGGTGGGAGGGGGAGGGGTTTGAGGTGGGGGAGGGGCTTAGGGCGGGATGGGGAGATTGGGATGAGGAGTGGGAGGAGCTTAAGGTGTGGGCGGGGCACAGGAGCACCAAAGGGGCGGGGAAAGGGGCGGGGCCTCAAGGTAGGTGACAGCCAGGTGACACCACCTGAGTGACAGTCATGTGACACCTGTGTGACATCCGTGTGACACCTAAATGACACTTGAATATGACACCTGAGGGACAGCTGTGTGACGCTGAGTGACACCTGTGTGACACCTGAGTGACACCTGTGTGTGAAACCTTAACATGACACCTGACACCTGAGTGACATTTGTGTGACACCTGAGTGACATTTGTGACACCTGTGTATCACCTGAGTGACGCTGAGGGACACCCAAACGCCACCTGAGTGAAATGTGAGTGACACCTGAGTGACACTGAGTGACACTGAGTGCCATTTGTGACACTTGTGTGACATCCACGTGTCACCTGACTCCTGAGTGACATCTGATTGTGACACCCATGTCACACCTGACACCTGACACCTGTGACACCTGAAGTGGCATCCGTGTGACACCCGAGTGGCACCTGAGTGTGACACGTGACCCCGTGACACCTGTGTGACATCCATGTGACACCTGAGTGTCACCTGTGCGACACCTCTGACACTGAGTGACCCCAGGGACACTGAGGGTGCCACCTGGGCCAGGCCACCCCTGAGGGTCCCAATTGTCCCCAGCCCAGGTGACACGGTGACCCCTCAGTGCCCCCCCCCCACGATGTCCCCGTGTCCCTCTCGATGCCACCACGGCCACTGTCCTTGTGCACCATCGTGTCCCAGCCCGGCGCCACCACCTCTGTCACCTGTGCCACTGCAATGCCGCTGTCCCCAACCCGTGCCACCCTTGTGCCACCTCTGCCACCCGTGTGTCACCCTTGTCATCTGTGTCACCCCGTGCCACCCCCTCTGTCACTGCACTGCCACTGTCCCCAACCCCTGTGTCACCCCATCACACCTGTGTCACCCTTGTGTCACACCCGTGCCACCCCCTCTGTCCCTGTGTCACCCCTGTCACCTGTGCCACCCTGTGTCACCGCTGTCCCCTGTGTCACCGCTGTGCCACCCCCTGTCCCTGTGTCCTGGTGTCACCCGTGTCCCCCGCTCTGTCCCGCTGTCCCCTGTGTCGCTCTGTCCCGGTGTCACTGCTGTCACTCCCGTGTCCCCGCTCTGTGGTGGCGTCCCCGCTGTCCCCTGTGTCACTGCTGTCCCTTGTGTCCCCGTGTCGCGGTGTCACTGCTGTCCCCTGTGTCCCTCTGTCCCCGCGCTGTCCCCCGCTCTGTCCCCGCGCTGTCCCCGTGTCCCCTCTCTCTCTCTCTCTCTCTCGTTTCCTTTATTCGCTTCTCTCCCCTCTCCCCCTTTGGCACCAGCACGGGGGGGTGGGGGAGGGGCGGGGGGGGGGAGGGGCTGAGCGCGTGCGGGTGGGGGAGGGGCTGAGACCCCCCCCCCCAAAATAACCCCCCCGGATTTGGCACTGGGGGAGGGGCGGGGGTGGGGGACACTTTTTGGGGTGGTGGCGCTTTGGGAAGGGCGGTGGCACTTTTGGGGGGGTTGGTGGCACTTTGGGGGGGGGGTTGGTGGCACTTTGGGGGGGGGGTTGGTGGCACTTTGGGTGGGGGTGGTGACACTTTGGGGGGTTGGTGACACTTTGGGGGGGTTGGTGGCACTTTGGGGGGGTTGGTGGCACTTTGGGGGGGGTTGGTGGCACTTTCTGGGGGTGGCACTTTTCTTGGGGTGGGTGACACTTTTGGGGTAGGGACACGCTGGGGAGGGTTTTGGTGGTGGCGCTTTTTTGCGGAGGTGGCACCTTGGGGGTGGTGACACATCGGGAGAGTTGGTGGCACTTTTTTGGGGGGAGGGGGGTGGTGACACTTTCTGGGGGTTGGTGACACATTGGGAGGGGTGGTGGCACTTTGGGGGTTGGTGACACTTTTTTTTTGGGGGGGGGGTGACACTTTTCGGGGGCTTGGTGGCACTTTTGGGGTTGGTGGCACATTGGGGGGCTTGGTGGCACTTTGGGGGGGGTCAGTGACACACTGGGGAGGGTTTGTGGCACTTTTCGGGGGGGGGGTTTGGTGGCACTTTTTTGGGGGTCGGTGACACATTGGGGGGTGATGGCACTTTTGGGGGTGACACTTTTTGGGGGGGGTTTGGTGGCACTTTTTGGGGAGGGGCGGCACAAAGACGCTGCAGAAGCGATGGGGACCCCTCCCCCCGCGGGTCTGGGGGCTCGGGGGGGTTCCCAAGGTGGGGGCGGGGCCCGGGGGGGTCCCGGGGGGGTCAGGGCGCTTTGCCCCCCCCGAAGAGCCCCACGGGGAAATGTTTCACGTGCGACTGCGGCCACTGCGCCGCCAGCTGGAAGAATTTGATGTCGTCCCATTGGGTGCCATCGACGGTCACTGCGGGGGGGGGAGGGGCGGCACCCATGGGACCCCTCCCCCCACCCATGGGACCCCTCCCCAAAAACCACCCCCACCCATGGGACCCCTTCCCCTCAAAACACAGAGACGCCCACCCCCCCCCCCAACCACCCCCACTCATGGGACCCCTCCCCAAAATCCACCCCCGGAACCCCCGCCCCGCCCCCAACCCCGGAAATGGATCTGCACCCATGGGTGACACCCCCCCCACACACCCCCACCCAAATGACCCGAAACCCCTCCCCAAATTCTGGGGATTCCCACCTGGGGGTCGCCCCCCCCCCCCACCCACGAGTGACCCTTCCCCACCCTCCGTGCCCCTCCCCCACACTTTTGGGTTCCCCTCCCCCACCCATGGGTGACCCTCCTCCCCCCCCCCCCCCAAATCACCCCCAACCCTTCCCCCGATCCGCCCAATTTCCCACCCGGGGGTCGCCCCCCACCATTGGGTGCCCCTCCCCCAGCCCCGGGTGCCCCCCCCCCCCCACGGGACCCCCCCCCCCCACGGGACCCCCCCTCACCGCTGAGCAGCGCGGGCGGGGGGCGGGGGGCGCAGATCAGCCGCGTGATCCCCTCCACCCCCCGGCTCTTGTCGGGCTCGCGGGGCCGCTTGAACAGCGCGGGAACTGCGGGAGGGGAGGGGTCCCAAAAAATGGGGCGGACCCGCCCCAAAAACCGCTCAGAAACGGCCCCAAACAGCCGCAAAACGGCCCAAAAAACCAGAGAAAAAACAGCCCCAAAACCAACCCAGAATACCCCAAAATGGCCCCAAAACAGCCCCAAAACCACAGAAAAAACAGCCCCAAAACCACCCCAAAATACCCCAAAACAGCCGCAAAATAGTCCAAACACCAGAGAAAAAACAGCCCCAAAACCAACCCAAAATACCCCAAAATGGCCCCAAAACAGCCTCAAGATCGCACAAATACAGCCCCAAAACCAACCCAAAATACCCCAAAATGGCCCCCAAACCAACCCCAAAATATCTCCAAAACCAGAGAAAAAACAGCCCCAAAACCAACCCAAAGTACCCCAAAATACCCCAAAACCTGCCCCAAAAGAGCCTCAAAATAGCCCCCAAACCAACCCCAAAATTCCCCAAAACTGCTCCAAAATAGCCCCAAAACAGCCCAGGAACAGCCCTAAGCCACCCCCGAATTCGCCCCAAAATCCGTCTCAAATTCACCCCAAAACCAGATCAGAATCAGCCCCAAATCCACCGCAAAGTCCCAAACCCCCAAAATTCCAAAATCTCAAATTCCCAAAACCTCAAAGTCCCCCCCAAACCCCCCCAAATCCCAAAAGCCCCAAATCCCCAAAATCCCAAAGCCCCAAATTCCTAAACCCCCCCCAACATCCCAAATTCCCCCAAAACCCCCAAATTTGGGGTCCCCCCCTCACCCTTTTTGTTCTTGCGGCTCACCAGGGTCCAGCCCTGAACCCCCAAATCCCCAAAATCCCAAATCCCCAGTCCCCAAAATCCCTAATCCCAGAATCTCAAAATTTCCAAATTCCCAAAATAACAAATCCCAAAATCTCAAAACCCCCCAAAATCCCAAATTCTCAAAATTCCAAATCCCCAAACGCCCCCATATTCCCAAATCCCCCAATCCCCAAAATCTCAAAATTTCCAAATCCCCAATTCCTAAAATCCCAAAATCCCCTCACCCCCCTCCCCAAAATCTCCCTCAAAAACCCAAATCTCAAACCCCCCCCCAAATTCCAAATCCCCAAAACCCCAACCCTCAAATTTGGGGTCCCCCCCTCACCCTTCCTGTTCTTCTCGCGGCTGACCAGGGTCCAACCCCAAAACCCCCAAAATCCCCAATATCCCAAATCCCCAAAATCCCAAATCCCCTCCAAAGCCCCAAATCCCAAAACCCCCAAAATTCCTGAAATCCCCCAACCCCGCAAATCCCTGAATTCTCAAACCCCCAAAATCTCCAATCCCCCCAAAATCCCAAATCCCCCAAAAGCCCCAAAATCCCCCCCAAAATCCCCAAATTTTGGGGTCCCCCCCTCACCCTTTTTGTTCTTCTCACGGCTGACCAGGGTCCAGCCCCGAACCCCCCCAAACCCCCAAAATCCCAAATCCCCAAAATCCCAAATCCCCCCAGATCCCAAATCTCCCAAAAACCCCCAAACCCCCGAATTTTGGGGTACCCCCTCACCCTTTTTGTTCTTCTCGCGGCTGACCAGGGTCCAGCCCCAAACCCCCCCAAACCCCCAAAATCCCAAATCCCCCAAACCCCCAAAATCCCAAGTTCCCAAAACCCCCAAACCCCCGAATTTTGGGGTGCCCCCTCACCCTTCTTGTTCTTCTCGCGGCTGACCAGGGTCATGGCCAGGGTGGTCCCGGGGGGGTCTCCGGGGGGCGGCAGCCGCGTCACCAGCAGCGACCGGAACGTTCCCCTGAGGCTGCTCTTGGGACCCCCGCCCGGCGCCCGCTCCCCCTCCGCCCCCCGCCGCCGCTCGGGGGGCGCCGCGACCCCTCCCCAGTAATCGACCTGGAGCCCCAGGGCGTCCCCCGAGGGGCTGAAAATGGGGGGGCACACCCCGAGTTAGAGAGGGGCAGGGACCCCCCCCAAAATACCCAGGGACCCCTCCCCAGAACCCCCAAAATACCCAGGGACCCCCCCCAGAAATCAGAGACCCCTCCCCAATAATGGACCTGGAGCCCCAGGGCGTCCCCAGAGGGGCTGAAAATGGGGGGGGGGACACCCCGAGTTAGAGAGGGGCAGGGACCCCTCCCAAAATACCCCCAAATACCCAGAGACCCCTCCCCAATAATGGACCTGGAGCCCCAGGGCGTCCCCAAGGGGCTGCAATGGGGGAGGGGGGAGATCCCCAATTAGGGAGGGGACAGGGACACCCCCAAAATACCCAGAGACCCCCCCCCCCCAAAACACAGGGACCAAGGGACCCCCCCCAAAAATCCAGACCCCTCCTCAAAAATCCCAGGGACCACCCCTCCCAATTACCCAGAGACCCCCAAAAAGCACCGAGCGACCCCCCCCCCAAATCCACTGACCCCCCCCCCCCGACCCCCCAAAATACTGAGGGACCCCCAAAACACCCAGGGACCCCCCCCCCCAAACACCCAGGGACCCCCCCCCCAGAACCCAGGGACCCCCAAAACACCCAGGGACCCCCCCAAACGCAGCCCCCCCATTCCCAATTGGGGTCGGGGTCTCACCCGGGGGTCCCCCCGGCCATGGACGGGGACGCCGGGGGGGTCGCGGCCTCGCGGGGGCCCCCCCCCGACCCCTCCCCCCGCGGGGGGGGACGTGGAGGGGACAGCGAGGCCCGGGGGGGGGGGCTCGGGGTCAGCGTCACCTGCGGGGGACAAAGGGACAGTGGGGGGGCAAAGGGACAGTGGGGGGGCAAAGGGACAGTGGGGGGACAAAGGGACAGTGGGGGGGGACAAAGGGACAGTGGGGGGGCAAAGGGACAATGGGGGGGGGCAAAGGGACAGCGGGGGGGGCAAAGGGACAGTGGGGGGGACAAAGGGACAGTGGGGGGGACAAAGGGACAATGGGGGGGGGCAAAGGGACAGCGGGGGGGGCAAAGGGACAGTGGGGGGGACAAAGGGACAATGGGGGGGGGCAAAGGGACAGCGGGGGGGGCAAAGGGACAGTGGGGGGCAAAAGGACAGTGGGGGGACAATGGGGGGGCAAAGGGGACAAAGTGACAAATGGGGGGGACAAAGGGGTCAAAGGGACAAATGGCGGGGCTGGGGACACACAGGGGACAAAGGGGGGGGAGCAGGGCCGGGGACACCCCCGGGTGACAAAGGGAGGGGACAGGGACAAAGGGGACAAAGGGGACACGGGGTGGGGGGGGGGACAGAGCCACTCACCCAGCGCAGGGGGGGGATCCTCGGCCAGGCCAACCTTCACCACCTGCGGGGGGGGGGGGGACACCTTGGGGACACCTTGGGGACACTCAGGGCCACCCTCTGTCCCCAGGGGCTGTGACCTCACCTTGGTGTCACCCCCGGTGCCACCTCCTGTCCCCCAGTGCCACCCCCACAGTGTGTGCCACAGACACAGGGACAGTGTGACAACCCCGCCCCCCCCCCCCCCCCTCCGGTGTCACCTCCTGTCCCCAAGGACCGGGACCACCCCCCCCGCCGGTGTCACCCAGGTGCCACCACTGGCCTGGGGACAGGATGTCCCCTCCTCGGTGTCCCCTCTGTGTCCCCTCCCTGTGTCCCTCCCTTTGTCCCCCCCATGTCCTCCCCCCGTGTCCCCCCGTGTCCCCCCGTGTCCCCTCGGTGTCCCCTCCCCGCTCTCACCCCCACGAAGGGCACGAACTTCTGGCACGAGTCCTCGTCGGGGCTGGGGACAGTTTGGGGACAGTTGGGGACATCACGGGGAGCCGGTCCCCAGGTGCCACCACCCGCCCGCCACCCTGCCCATGTCCCTCCGTGTCCCCTCCATGTCCCCAATGTCCCTGTGTCACCTCCCCTTCCCCACCAATTTCTCCCGTGTCCCCATCCCGTATCCACCGTGTCCCCTGATGTCCCCACAATGTCCCCAATCCCAGAATGTCCTTGATGTCCCCCCCGATGTCCCTGATGTCCCCAATCCCCCAATGATGTCCCCAATGTCCCTGTGTCCCCACAATATCCCCCATGTCCCCCCAAATGTCCCCAATGTCCCCCTCAATGTCCCCGATATCAGTGTGTCCCCCCGATGCCCCCAATGTCCCCAATCCCCCAATGATGTCCCCAATGTCCTGATGTCCCAATGTCCCCAATCCCCCCAATGTCCCTGATGTCCCCGATCCCCCAATGATGTCCCTGTGTCCCCCTGATGTCCCCAATCCCCATAATGTCCCCAATGTCCCTGTGTCCCCTCGATGCCCCCAATGCCCCCAATTCCCCCGATGTCCCCAATGTCCCTGTGTCCCCCCAGTCCCCTCGGTGTCCCCAATCCTCCCAATGTCCCTGATGTCATTGTGTCCCTTCAATGTCCCCAATCCCCACAATGGCCACAATGTCCCTCCCCCAATCCCCTTGGCATCCCCAACCCCCCAATGATGTCCCCAATTCCCCAATGTCCCCGTGTCCCCACAATGTCCCCGATGTCCTCATGTCCCCAATCCCCCGATGTCCCCACGTCCCCGATGTCCCCAAACCCCCCAATCCCCCGGTGTCCCCAAAGCCCCCAATCCCCCGATGTCCCCACGTCCCCAATGTCCCCAATGTCCCCAATCCCCCGATGTCCCCACGTCCCCAATGTCCCCAAACCCCCCAGTCCCCCCCGGTGTCCCCGGTGTCACTCACAATTTGTCACTGCAGGTCAGCATGGCCTCGGCCACCGGCAGCGGCAGCGTCACCCCCGCCCCCGCCACGAAGGACAGGATGCGCCCGGCGACACCGAACGGCTCTGGGGACAACGGGGACAATGGGGACAATGAGGGGACACCGAACGGCTCTGGGGACAACGGGGACAATGGGGACAATGAGGGGACACCGAACGGCTCTGGGGACATAGGGGACACTCTGGGGACACCGAACGGCTCTGGGGACAATGGGGACATGAGGGGACAATGGGGACATGAGGGGACAATGGGGACATCCCCAGGGACAGCCCGGGGACACCGAACGGCTCTGGGGACAATGAGGGGACAATGGGGACATGAGGGGACAGAGGGGACACTCCAGGGACCTCCCCCAACCCGGGACATATGGAGGTGTCCCCTGAGGTGACACCGGGGGACAGAAGGTGACACAGGAGGTGACACAGACCTCCACCCACAGGTGCCCCCATGCCCCCCCAGGTGCCCCCAGCTGTGCCCAGGTGTGCCAGCTGCCCCCAGCTGTGCCCAGGTGTGCCCCAGGTGTGCCAGCTGCCCCCAGGTGTGCCCAGGTGTGTCAGATGCCCCCAGCTGCCCCCAGGTGTGCCCCAGCTGTGCCCCAGGTGTGCCCAGGTGTGCCCCAGGTGTGCCCAGCTGTGCCCAGGTGTGCCCAGCTGTGCCCAGCTGTGCCCAGGTGTGCCCCAGCTGTGCCCGCACCGCAGGCCGGGGGCTCGCTGCGGGTGAAGAGCTCCCGCCAGGGCGGGTCCAGGAAGGCGGAGCCGTAGCGGCCATCGAGGGTGCCCAGGTGCTGCGCCACGGGGTGGGGACCTGGGGACAGGACAGGTGGGCACAGAGAACGCCAGGTGAGCCCCGGGTATGTCCCCAATGTCCCCCAGGTGAGCCCCAGGTGTGCCCCCCACCCCCCAGGTGTGCCCGGGTGTGTCCCCAATGTCCCCCAGGTGAGCCCAGGTGTGCCCCCACCCCTCCAGCTGTGCCCAGCTGTGTCCCCTACCTCCCCAGGTGTGTCCCCCACCCCCCAGGTGTGCCCAGGTGTGTGCCCCAATGTCCCCCAGGTGTGCCCAGGTGTGTCCCAATGTCCCCCATGTCCCCCAGGTGTGCCCCCCACCCTCCCAGGTGTGTGCCCAGGTGTGTCCCCCATGTCCCCCAGGTGTGCCAGGTACCCAGGGGCACGATGAGGAAGTGCAGCAGGCCGAGCCAGTCGGGCCCGCGGGGACCCAGGTGTGCCCCAGGTGTGCCCAGGTGTGTCCCAATGTCCCCCGGGGGTGCCCAGGTGTGTCCCGATGTCCCCAATGTCCCCCAGGTGTGCCCAGGTGTGCCAGGTACCCAGGGGCACGATGAGGAAGCGCAGCAGGCCGAGCCAGTCGGGCCCGCGGGGGCCCAGGTGTGCCCCAGGTGTGCCCAGGTGCCGCACGAAGCCCCTCAGGAGGCTCCCGTGGTACCCGGCCCCGCCCACGGCCGCCACCTTCAGCACCCGCGGGGGCAGCGGCGACAGGTGGCACCTGTGGGGACACGGACAGGTGAGGGACAGGTGGCACCTGTGGGGACATGGGGAGAGGTGAGGGGACAGGTGGCACCTGTGGGAACATGGGGACAGGTGAGGGACAGGTGGCACCTGTGGGGACACGGACAGGTGAGGGACAGGTGGCACCTGTGGGGACATGGGGACAGGTGAGGGGACAGGTGGCACCTGTGGGAACATGGGGACAGGTGAGGGACAGGTGGCACCTGTGGGGACATGGGGACAGGTGAGGGGACAGGTGGGGACAGGTGAGGGACAGGTGGCACCTGTGGGGACATGGGGACAGGTGGCACCTGTGGGAACATGGGGACAGGTGAGGGACAGGTGGCACCTGTGGGGACATGGGGACAGGTGGCACCTGTGGGGACACGAACAGGTGAGGGGACAGGTGGCACCTGTGGGGACATGGACAGGTGGGGACAGGTGAGGGACAGGTGGCACCTGTGGGGACACGGACAGGTGATGGGAGGTTCCAAATTCAGGAGGGGTCCTGGGACTTTTTGGGGATCTCAGATTTTGGGGAGGGGTCTCAGGGGGGTGTCCCCTATTTGGGGAGGGATCTCAGGGGGGGTGTCCCCTATTTGGGGAGGGGTCTCGGGGGGGTGTCCCCTATTTGGGGAGGGATCTCAGGGGGGTGTCCCCTATTTGGGGAGGGATCTCAGGGGGTGTCCCCTATTTGGGGAGGGGTCTCGGGGGGGTGTCCCCCATTTGGGGAGGGGTCTCAGGGGTGTCCCCCATTTGGGGAGGGGTCTCGGGGGAGTGTCCCCCATTTGGGGAGGGGTCTCGGGGGTCACTCACAGCCGCTGCACGCGGGTCAGGATCGCCCCGAGCGCCGCCTGCAGCTCCGCCCCCCCCGCCGTGGCCACCACGGGCACGCCCTGGGCCTGGAGCAGCTCCGACACCCACTGGGGAAAACGGGGTGAGAGACCCCCAAAACCGCCCCCGGACCCCCCAAAACTGCCCCGGGACCCCCCCCAGAACTGCCCCCGGCACCCACGGGGGAAAACGGGGTGAGAGACCCCCAAAAACCGCCCCAAAACCCCCCAAAACTGCCCCCGGACCCCCAAAACCGCCCCTGGGCCTGGAGCAGCTCCGACACCCACTGGGGGAAAACGGGGTAAGAGACCCCCAAAACCTGCCCCAAAACACCCCAAAACCCCCCAAAAACTGACCCCGAACCCCCAAAACTGCCCCCGACACCCACTGGGGGCAAACGGGGTGAAAATGGGGTGAGAGACCCCCCCAGAACTGACCACAGCCCCGCTAAAACCGCCCCTGGGCCTGGAGCAGCTCCGACACCCACTGGGGGTTAATGGGGGAAAATGGGGTGAGAGACCCCCGAAAAGCTGCCCCAAAACCCCCCAAAACTGCCTCCGGCACCCACTGGGGGGAAAATGGGGTGAGGGATCCCGCAAAAACTGCCCCCGGGACCCTCAGAACTGCCCCCGGCCCCCCAAAATTGCCCCCGACACCCACTGGGGGGAAACGGGGAGAAAATGGGGTGAGAGACCCCCCAAAAACTGCCCCAAAACTGCCCCAAACCCCCCCAAAACTGCCCCAAACCCCGCCAAAACTGCCCCCGGCACCCACTGGGGGGAAAATGGGGTGAGAGACCCCCCAAAAACTGCCCCCGAACCCTCAGAACCGCCCCCGGACCCCCAAAATCGCCCCCGGACCCCCGGAACTGCCCCGGGCCCCCAAAACTGCCCCCGGCCCCCCATTTCGGTGCCCCCCCCCAGATTTCGGGGTCCCCCCGTACCTGTCCCTGCCACTCCCCCGCGCTGACCAGCACGACGCTCTCGGGCAGCCCCGGCTCGGGGCCCAGCGCCGCCCCCAGCGCCTCCCACAGAGCCCGGCGGGGACCCTGGGGACAGTGTGGGGACAGTGTGGGGACAGCGCGGGGACAGTGTGGGGACATGGAGGGGACAGCGCGGGGACAGTGTGGGGACAGTGTGGGGACAGTGTGGGGACATGGAGGGGACAGCGCGGGGACAGTGTGGGGACAGTGTGGGGACAGTGTGGGGACATGGAGGGGACATGGAGGGGACAGCGCGGGGACAGTGTGGGGACAGTGTGGGGACAGTGTGGGGACATGGAGGGGACAGCGCGGCGACAGTGTGGGGACAATGTGGGGACAGTGTGGGGACATGGAGGGGACAATGTGGGGACATGGAGGGGACAGCGCGGGGACAATGCGGGGACAGTGTGGGGACATGGAGGGGACAGCACGGGGACACGGGGGGGACACGGGGGGGACAACGTGGGACATGGTGGGGACCATGTGGGGACAGAGCGGGGACAGCGTGGGCACAGAGCGGGGACAATGTGGGGGACATGGAGGGGACAGTGTGGGGACATGGAGGGGACACCCCCAAACCCCCGATTTGGGGAGCTCCGGGCGGGCTCAGAGCTGTCACCTCACCCCTCCCCACCATGGGGCCGCACCAATGTCCCCACCCTGATGTCCCCACCTCCAGGGTCCCCCCAGTGTCCCCTGTGCCCCTCACACCCCAGTGCCACCCTGCCCTCCCGTGACATCCCGGTGTCACCAGTGTCACCAGTGCCCCCTCCTTGTCAACACCTCCCCAGTGTCCCTGTGCCCCCCATGGCGTCCCCCCACTGTCCCCTCAATGTCCTCGTTGTCCCCAATGTCCCCTCTGCTCCACTGTCCCATTATCCCCACTGTCCACACTCTCCCCACCCACTCATCCCCATTGTCCCCACAATGTCCCCCCAATGTCCCCAATGTCCCCATTGTCCCCAATATCCCCATTGTCCCCATTGTCCCCACTGTCCCCCCACTGTCCCCATTGTCCCCAATGTCCCCATTATCCCCACTGTCCACACTCTCCCCACCCACTCATCCCCATTGTCCCCACAATGTCCCCCCAATGTCCCCATTGTCCCCAATGTCCCCTGTCTCCAGTCCCCAATGTCCCCCCAATGTCCCCATTGTCCCCAATGTCCCCTGTCTCCAGTCCCCAATGTCCCCCCAATGTCCCCATTGTCCCCAATGTCCCCACTGTCCCCATTGTCCCCATTGTCCCTCCGTCCTCCGTCCCCTCCTGTCCCTGCATTGTCCTCACCAATGTCCCCACTGTCCCCCCATTGTCCCCAATGTCCCCTGTCTCCAGTCCCCATTGTCCCCAATGTCCCCTCTGCCCCCCCAATGTCCCCACTGTCCCCACTGTCCCCCCACTGTCCCCACTGTCCCCACTGTCCCCCCGTGTCACCTGTGCCGGGGGGGGTCCCTCGGGGGGTTTCTCTCCCTCGGGGCTCCTCTCGCCGGGGCCCCCCCGGGGCAGCCCCCGCTCCCTCAGGGGGGTCCCCCTGCGCCCCCGCCCCGGGGGGACCCCCGAGTCCGGCCTGGGGGGACAGCGGGACAGAAATGCACCCCAAAAACCCCAAAATATCCCTGGGACCCCAAAATAACCGCCCAGGACCCCAAAATATCCATGGGACCCCAAAATATCCCTGGGACCCCAAAATATCCGTGGGACCCCAAAATAACCACCCAGGACCCCAAAATACCCCCCCGAATCTGGCCTGGGGGGACAGAGGGACAGAAATGCACCCCAAAATACCCCCCCGGACCCCAAAATACCCCCCGGGACCCCAAAATACCCCCCGGGATCCCAAAATAACCCTGGGACCCCAAAATATCCATGGGACCCCAAAATAAGCCACCCGGACCCCAAATCCCCTCCCTTGGGAACCCCAAAATCTCCCTCCCCCCCCACCCATAAACCCCAAATTCCTCTTGGGGACCCCAAAAATCCACCCCAAGAGCCTCAAATCCCCCTTTAGGACCCCAATTTTGGGGTGTCCCCGATTTTGGGGTGTCCCCGATTTTGGGGTGCCCGATTTTGGGGTGCCCCACTTTTGGGGTGTCCCCAATTTTGGGGTGTCCCAATTTTGGGATGTCCGTGATTTTGGGATGTCCCCGATTTTGGGGTGCCCGATTTTGGGGTGCCCCACTTTTGGGGTGTCCCCAATTTTGGGGTGTCCCAATTTTGGGATGTCCGTGATTTTGGGATGTCCCCGATTTTGGGGTCCCCACTTTTGGGGTGTCCCCGATTTTGGGGTGTCCCAATTTTGGGATGTCCGCGATTTTGGGGTGTCCCCGATTTTGGGGTGTCCCCGGTTTTGGGGTCCCCGATTTTGGGGTGTCCCCGATTTTGGGGTGTCCCCGGTTTTGGGGTCCCCGATTTTGGGGTGTCCCCGATTTTGGGGTGTCCCGATTTTGGGGTGTCCCGATTTTGGGGTCCCTCACCGGGGTGACGCCGCCTCCCCCTTGCTGCCCTTCAGGGGCGTCTTCAGCTTCTCGGGGCCCCCCCCGGGCTCAGCCGGGGGCTCGGGGTCCCCCCGGGGGTCCTGGGGGGGCAAAGAGGGAATGGGGGACACCCCAAAAATGGGGGGGGACCCCAAAAATAGGGGGAACCCCAAAAAAACAGGGTGGGGCCATAAATTTTGGGGTTATTTGGGAGGAAAAATCTAAAATTGGGGGATTTGGGGGGGGGGGGGTGAGGGGTTCTGGGGGTTCTTTTTTGGGGTGGGGGGATTTGGGAGGATTTTGGGGTGGGGGTGGAGATTTTGGGGGGGTAGGGGCAGTTTTGGAGGATTTTTGGGGGCAGTTTGTGGGATTTTAGGGGAGGGTTTGGGCACAATTTTGGGGCAGTTTCAGGGAATTTTGGGGGGATCTTGTGAGGGTTCATTTTTTGGGGATTTTGGGGGGATTTTGGGGGGGTTCATATGGGCATTTTGGGGGCAGTTTTGGGGGCGGTTTTTAGGAGCACATTTGGGAGCAGTTTTGGGAGATTTTTGGGGGATTTTGGGAGCAGATTTGGGGGCAGCTTTGGGAGGTGTTTTGGGTGGATTTTGGGGCAGTTTTTGGGATTTTAGGAAGTTTTGGGGTGGGGGTCTCACCAGCCCCTCGGGGTCCGGCCCCTCCTCGGGGGCTCTGCGGCCGCTGCGGGGCCCCGGCTCTGCCTGGGGGGGGGGGGGGAGAGACCCCAAAAATGTCCGGGACCCCTCCCCAAAAACCCCAATAACCCCCCAGTAACCCCCCAGTGCTCCCAGTAACCCCCCAAATACTCCCAGTGCCCCCCAGTGCTGCCAGTGACCCCCCCAGTCCCTTCCCAGTTCCCCAATTTCCCACTCCCAGTCCATCCCAGCTCCCCCCAGTTCCCTCCCAGTCCATCCCAGTCCCCTCCAAATTCCCTCCCAGTTCCCCCAAATCCCTCCCAGTTCCTCCCAGTTTGTCCCAATCCCCTCACAATCCTCTCCCAGTCCCTCCCAGTTCCCCCCAGTCCATCCCAGCTCCCTCCAGTCTCTCCCAGTCCCCTCCCAGTTCATTCCGAGTTCCTCCCAGTTCCCCCCAGTTTGTCCCAGTTCATTCCCAGTCCCTCCTCAGTCTCTCCCAGTCCCCCCAGGTCCCTCCCAGTTCATTCCCAGTTCCCCCCAATCCCCTCCCAGTCCCTCCCAGTGCTCCCAGTCCATCCCAGTTCCCCCAAATCCCTCCCAGTTCCTCCCAGTTTGTCCCAATCCCCTCACAATCCTCTCCCAGTCCCTCCCAGTTCCCCCCAGTCTCTCCCAGTCCCCTCCCAGTTCATTCCCAGTTCATTCCCAGTCCCCCCCAGTTCCCCCCAGTCCCTCCCAGCTCCCCCCAGTTTGTCCCAGTTCATTCCCAGTCCCTCCCAGTTCCCCCAGTCCGGCACTGACCGGGGCCGGGCTCTCCGTTCCCATCTCGGTCTGGGAGCTCGACTGGGAGAGACCCTCGAAGAACGGCCTGGGGGGGACAGGGGGGGACAGGGGGGGACAGGGATGGCACCGGGGACACGGCGCGGCACCGGTGCCACCAGTACCTGGGGACATGGGAAACTGAGGGACACTGGTGGCACTGGGACGCCCAGGGGAAGTGGCGCTGGTGACATCGGGGGCACTGGGACATTGGGCACTGGTGGCATTGGGGGGCACCGGTGGCGCTGGTGGCACTGAGGGCTCTGGGACATTGGGCACTGGGAGGCACTGGTGGCACTGGGAACACTGGGACATTGGGCACTGGTGGCACTGGGGGGCACTGGTGGCGCTGGTGGCACTGGGACATTGGGCACTGGTGGCACTGGGACACCTCGGGGAGGTGGCAGTTGTGGCATTGGGGGCACTGGGACACCCAGGGGAGGTGGCACTGGTGACATCGGGGGCACTGGGACATTGGGCACTGGTGGCATTGGGGGGCACTGGTGGCGCTGGTGGCACTGGGACATTGGGCACTGGTGGCACTGGGACACCTCGGGGAGGTGGCAATTGTGGCATTGGGGGCACTGGGACACCCAGGGGAGGTGGCACTGGGAGCACTGGTGGCACTGAGGGCATTGGGCACTGGTGGCACTGGGAACACTGGGACATTGGGACACCCAGGGGAGGTGGCATTGGTGGCACTGGGACATTGGGCACTGGGGGACACTGGGACATCCGGGGAGGTGGCACTGGGACATCAGGCACTGGTGGCACTGGGGGACACTGGGGACACCCAGGGGAGGTGGCACCGTGACGTGGGGGAGGAGCCTGAGGGTATTTTTGGGGTCCCCAGGCCGTTTTTGGGGTTACCTCAGCCGCGGTTTGGGGGTGCTCAGGGTGGGATTTTGGGGGTGCTCGTTGGGGTTTTGGGGTGCTCAGGGAGGTTTTGGGGTGCTCAGGGTGGGATTTTGGGGTGCTCAGGGTGGGATTTCGGGGTTCTCACTGGGATTTTGGGGTGCTCGTTGGGATTTTGGGGTGCTCATTGGGGTTTTGGGGTGCTCAGGGAGGTTTTGGGGTGCTCGTTGGGGTTTTGGGGTGCTCACTGGGGTTTTGGGGTGCTCAGGGAGGTTTTGGGGTGCTCGTTGGGGTTTTGGGGTGCTCGTTGGGGTTTTGGGGTGCTCAGGGAGGTTTTGGGGTGCTCGTTGGGGTTTTGGGGTGCTCAGGGAGGTTTTGGGGTGCTCATTGGGATTTTGGGGTGCTCAGGGAGGTTTTGGGGTGCTCAGGGTGGGATTTTGGGGTGCTCAGGGTGGGATTTTGGGGGTGCTCGTTGGGGTTTTGGGGTGCTCAGGGAGGTTTTGGGGTGCTCAGGGTGGGATTTTGGGGTGCTCAGGGTGGGATTTCGGGGTTCTCACTGGGATTTTGGGGTGCTCGTTGGGATTTTGGGGTGCTCGTTGGGGTTTTGGGGTGCTCATTGGGGTTTTGGGGTGCTCAGGGAGGTTTTGGGGTGCTCGTTGGGGTTTTGGGGTGCTCGTTGGGGTTTTGGGGTGCTCACTGGGGTTTTGGGGTGCTCGTTGGGGTTTTGGGGTGCTCAGGGAGGTTTTGGGGTGCTCGTTGGGGTTTTGGGGTGCTCGTTGGGGTTTTGGGGTGCTCAGGGAGGTTTTGGGGTGCTCGTTGGGGTTTTGGGGTGCTCGTTGGGGTTTCGGGGGTACCTCAGCCGCGGTTTGGGGGTGCTCAGGACGCTGTCGGTGTCGTCCAGGTCGGCGCCGCTGTCGCTGGGGTTGAAAATCTCCAGGGAATCGTAGAGAGCGTCCAGGTCCTCGGCCACGGCTGGGGACACGTGCTCGAGGCCAAAGCCACCCTGGGGACACCCAATGGCATTGTCACCTATTGTCACCTCCCCAGGGACACCCCAATGCCACTGTCACCCATTGGGGACATCACCAGTGTCACTGTCACCCGCTGTCACCTCCCTGGGGACACGTGCTCGAGGCCAAAGCCACCCTGGGGACACCCCAATGTCACTGTCACCCCTTGGGGACACCCCAATGTCACTGTCACCTCCCCAGGGACACCCCCAGTGTCACTGTCACCCCTTGGGGACATCACCAGTGTCACTGTCACCCATTGTCACCTCCCTGGGGACACATGATCGAGGCCAAAGCCACCCTGGGGACACCCAATGGCATTGTCACCTATTGTCACCTCCCCAGGGACACCCCAATGTCACTGTCACCCTTGGGGACATCCCTGTCACCTCCCTGGGGACACGTGCTCGAGGCCAAAGCCACCCTGGGGAGACCCCCAGTGTCACTGTCACCCATTTGGGACATCCCAATGTCACTGTCACCCACAGCTGGGGACACGTGCTCCAGGCCAAAGCCACCCTGGGGACACCCAATGGCATTGTCACCTCCCCAGGGACACCCCAATGTCACTGTCACCCATTGTCACCTCCCCAGGGACAGCCAGTGGCATTGTCACCCCTTGGGGACACCCCTGTCACCCATTGTCACCTCCCCAGGGCCACACCTGGGTCCCTGTGCCAGCCCCCGCAGCGTTGTCACCCTGTGTCCCTCCTTGTCCTTGTGTCCCCCCCCGTCCCCCCCGTCCCTCTGTCCCCTCCCTGTCCCCTCCCCGTCCCTCTGTCCCCCTGTCCATCTGTCCCTCTGTCCCCGTCCCTCTGTCCCCGGTACCTCCTCAGACACCCGGAACCGTTTCAGCAGCGCCACAAATTTCTGTTTGATGTTGGGGTGCTGGGGGGGGGGCAGGGAGGGGGGGATCAGAGACCCCCCAAACCCCCCGAGACCCCCTAAACCACCCCAGGAACCCCAAAACCCGACTGGGACCCCCCAAAACGCCCAGGGACCCCCCTGGGACCCCCCTGGGACCCCCCCAAAACCCCCCTGGCATCCCCAGAACCCCCCAAAACCCCCCGAGGACCTCCCAAAACCCCCCAGGACCCCCAAAACCCCCCCAGGACCCCCAAAACGCCCAGGGACCCCCCCCAAAACCCCCCTGGCATCCCCAGAACCCCCTCGAATCCCCCAGAACCCCCCAAAACCCCCCCAGGACCCCCAAAACCCCCCCGGGACTCTCCTGGGACCCACCAGGTGCCCCCTCCCCCACCCCGGAACCCCCCCTCAGACCCCTCCCCCACCCCCGCGCCCCCCCCTCACCCTGGCGCCCCCCGGGCCCTTCCTCCTCGGCTTCTTCCCCTTGGGCAGCTCCTCCTCCTCATCGAACAGGTCCTGGGGGAGCGGAATTTGGGGAGGGGTCCGGAATTTGGGAGGGGGTTCCGGAATTTGGGGAGGGGGTTCCGGAATTTGGGGAGGGGGTCCGGAATTTGGGGAGGGGGTTCCAGAATTTGGGGAGGGGGTTCCGGAATTTGGGGAGGGGTCCGGAATTTGGGGAGGGGGTTCCAGAATTTGGGGAGGGGGGTCCGGAATTTGGGGAGGGGTCTGGAATTTGGGGAGGGGTCTGGAATTTGGGGGAGGGGGTTCCGGAATTTGGGGAGGGGTCTGGAATTTGGGGAGGGGTCCGGAATTTGGGGAGGGCTCTGGAATTTGGGGAGGGGGGTCTGGAATTTGGGGAGGGGTCCGGAATTTGGGGAGGGCTGGCTGTGGAATTTGGGGAGGGGGGTCTGGAATTTGGGGAGGGGGGTTCCGGAATTTGGGGAGGGGTCCGGAATTTGGGGGAGGGGGTTTCCAGAATTTGGGGAGGGGGGTCCGGAATTTGGGGAAGGGGTTCTGGAATTTGGGGAGGGGTCCGGAATTTGGGGAGGGGTCCAGAATTTGGGGAGGGGGTTCCGGAATTTGGGGAGGGGTCTGGAATTTGGGGAGGGGTCTGGAATTTGGGGAGGGGTCCGGAATTTGGGGAGGGGGTTCCGGAATTTGGGGGAGGGGGGTTCCGGAATTTGGGGAGGGGTCCGGAATTTGGGGGAGGGGTCCAGAATTTGGGGAGGGGGTTCCGGAATTTGGGGAGGGGTCTGGAATTTGGGGAGGGGGTCCCGGAATTTGGGGAGGGGTCCGGAATTTGGGGAGGGCTCTGGAATTTGGGGAGGGGGGTCTGGAATTTGGGGAGGGGTCCGGAATTTGGGGGAGGGCTCTGGAATTTGGGGAGGGGGGTCTGGAATTTGGGGAGGGGTCCGGAATTTGGGGAGAGGGTTCTGGAATTTGGGGAGGGGTCCGGAATTTGGGGAGGGGGGTTCCGGAATTTGGGGAGGGGTCCGGAATTTGGGGGAGGGGTCCAGAATTTGGGGAGAGGGTTCCGGAATTTGGGGAGGGGTCCGGAATTTGGGGAGGGGTCCGGAATTTGGGGAGGGTGGTTCCGGAATTTGGGGGAGGGGTCCGGAATTTGGGGAGGGGGGTTCCGGAATTTGGGGAGGGTCGCACCTGGCCCGGCAGGGCGTCATCGCTGCCCTCGGGCTCCGAGGAGAAGCTCTCCTCATCCTCCTCCGAGTCCTGGTCCAGGTCAGGGGAGCGGTCTGGGGGAGGGGGACCCCAAAAAGGGGGGGGGAAAATGGGGAGGGGGCGTGAAAAAATGGGGGGGGGGGAACCGGGAGGGGCCAGAAAAAAGGGAAAAAAAAACCCAGGAAAAAAGGGCGGAAAATCCAGAGAAAAGGAGAAAAAAAGGGCAGAAAAAGGGAAAAGTTGGGGACGATGAATGGGGGGGGGGCACCCATGGGTGGGGGGGCACCCCCCGCGCCCCTCCAGCACCCACTGGGGACCCCTCCCCAGCCCCTCAGGGTACCCCCCGGTGCCGTTCCCCATTCCCGTTCCTCTGCTTTTCCCCACCCGTTCCCCAGTGCCCGGTCCCCGGTCCCCGTTCCGGTGTTCCCGGTTTCCCGTTCCCCACCCGCTCCTTTGCTCTTCCCCTGCCGTTCCCCGGTACCCCCCCGGTGCCCCTCATTTCCCGGTTCCCGGTGTTCCCGTTCCCCCCATTCCCCGGTTTCCCCGTTCCCCATTCCCGTTCCCCGTTTCCCGTTCCCGGTACCCCATTCCCGTTCCCTTGCTCTTCCCCCCCATTCCCATTCCCGTTCCCCGTTCCCCATTCCCGTTCCCCGTCCCCGGTTTCCCGTTCCCCCGTTCCCCACCGCTCCTTTGCTCTTTCCCCCCCGTTCCCGGTCCCCATTCCCATTCCCAGTTTCCCGTTCCCGGTCCCCATTCCGTCCGGTCCCGTCCCCCCCCATCTCCCGTTCCCCCCGTTTCCCACCCGCTCCTTTGCTCTTCCCCCCCCGTTCCCGGTCCCCATTCCCGTTCCCCATTCCCGTTCCCCATTTCCGTTCCCGTTCCCCGGTTCCCCGTTCCCGTTCCCCACCCGCTCCTTTGCTCTTCCCCCCCCGTTCCCGGTCCCCGTTCCCGGTTCCCCATTCCCGTTCCCGTTCCCGGTTCCCGGTTCCCCGTTCCGTTCCCCGGTTCCCCGTTCCCGTTCCCCACCCGCTCCTTTGCTCTTCCCCTCGGGCTCCACGGGCTGGCTCGGACAGCGCGACCACCCCGACCTCGGCCACGGGCAGCGGCTCCGTGAGCGCCCGGTTGCAGCACCAGGGCCTGGGCGGGCCCGCCTCGCTGGGCAGCTGCAGCACCTGGGGAGGGGGCGGAAATTGGGGAGGGGGCGGAAATTGGGGAGGGGGCTCAGAGAGACCCCCAGGGCACCCTGAGACCCCCATGGGGCACCCCGAACCCCACCGTGGGGCACCCAAACCCACCCAGCCCCGCCGCGCTGGGCAGCTGCAGCACACCCGGGGAGGGGGCGGAAATTGGGCAGGGGGCACAGAGACCCCCCCTGGGGCACCCTGAGACCCCCAGGGCCCCCCCAAATCCCCCCAAGAACCCGCCCAGGCCCCTGAGACCCCCTCAACCCCCCCAGGACCTCCCCAAAACCCCCCCCCCAGCTCCCCAAGACCCCCTCCCAAACCCCCCGGGACCCCCTCAGGACCCCCCCAAACCCCCTCAGGACCCCCCGGGACCCCCTCAGGACCCCTCCAAAACCTCTCCAGGAACTCCTCAGGACCCCCCCCCCCCCCAGTCCCCTGAGACCCCCCAGGATCCCCCCAAACCCCCGAGACCCCCTCCCCGTGCCCCCCCCGTACCTCCCCCAGCTCCCTGAGACCCCCCCCAAACCCCCCGAGGACCCCCTCAGGACCTCCCCAAACCCTTCCAGGACCCCCCCAAATCCCCCCCAAGGACCTCCCCAAGCCTCTTGAGACCCCCCAAACCCCCTCGAGACACCCCAAACACCCGGGACCCCCCCTCAGGACCCCCTCAAACCCCCTCGGGATCCCCCAAAATCCCCTCGGGACCTCCCCCAAACCCTCTTGGGACCCTCCCCAAACTCCCTCAGGGACCATTCCAGGACCCCCCAAACCCCCTCAGGACCCCCCGGGACCCCCTCAGGACCCCCCAAACCCCCTCAGGACCCCCCCAAACCCCCTCAGGATCCCCCCAAACCCCCTCAGGACCCCCTCAAACCCCCTCAGGACCCCCCGGGACCCCCCCAGGACCCCCCGGGACCCCCTCAGGACCTCCCCAAACCCTCTCGGGACCCCCTCAGAACCCCCCCCAAACCCTTCCAAACCCCCCGAGACCCCCTCAGGACCCCCCAAACCCTTCCAGGACCCCCCCAAATCCCCCCCAAGGACCTCCCCAAGCCTCCTGAGACCCCCCCCAAACCCCCTCGGGACACCCCCAAACATCCCGGGACCCCCTCAGGACCCCCTCAAACCCCCTCGGGATTCCCCCCAAACCCCCTCGGGACCCCCATAAATCCCCCTCGGACCTCCCCAAACCCTCTTGGGACCCTCCCCAAACTCCCTCAGGACCATTCCAGGACCCCCCAAACCCCCTCAGGACCCCCCGGGACCCCCTCAGGACCCCCCAAACCCCCCTCAGGACCCCCCCAAACCCCTCAGGACCCCCTCAAACCCCCTCAGGACCCCCCGGGACCCCCCCAGGGACCCCCCGGGACCCCCTCAGGACCCCCCAAACCCCCTCAGGACCCCCCCAAACCCCCTCAGGATCCCCCCAAACCCCCTCAGGACCCCCTCAAACCCCCTCAGGACCCCCCGGGACCCCCCCAGGACCCCCCGGGACCCCCTCAGGACCCCTCAAACCCCCTCAGGACCCCCCCGGGACCCCCCTCAGGACCCCCCAAACCCCCTCAGGACCCCCCCCAAACCCCCTCAGGATCCCCCCAAACCCCCTCAGGACCCCCCCGGGACCCCCCCAGGACCCCCTCCCCGTGCCCCCCCCCACCTCGGCCAGGTTGATCAGCCCCACCGCGAGCGTTTTCCAGCCCAGGAACGGGCGGTTGCTTGGAGCGCTTGCGGCGCTGCAGCATCACCTGCAGCCGGTTGGTGTCGCGCTTCAGGAAATGCCCGTACTGCGGGGATGGGGGGCACGGGGGGGTCACCGACCCATGGGGGGGGTCATTGATCCCGGGGGGGGGTCATTGATCCCGGGGGGGGCGAGATTTGGGGGGAAAAACGGGGATTTTGGGGTCCCAGCATCACCTGCAGCCGGTTGGTGTCGCGCTTCAGGAAATGCCCGTACTGCGGGGATGGGGGGGGCACGGGGGGGTCACCGACCCATGGGGGGGGGGGGGGGGGGTCAAGGACAGATTGGGGGGGGGGGGGGGGGTCAAGGACAGATTGGGGGGGGGGGGGGGTCAATGACCCCGAGGGGGGCGAATTTGGGGGAAAACCCAGGATTTTGGGGTGACAGAATCACCTGGAGTGGGTTTGGGGAGGGGGCTCGGGGGGGGGGGTCGTTGACCCCTGGGGGGGGCCCACTGATGTTTGCGGGGGGGGGGGGTCATTTGGGCGGGGGTCACTGACCCTAGCGGGGGGGGCGAGTTTTGGGGGGAAAATGAGGGATTTGGGGATCACAGCGTCACCTGGGGCAGGGTTTGGGGAGGGGGCTTGAGGGGGTCGTTGAACCCTGGGGGGGCTCACTGATTCCTGGGGGGTCACCGATCTTTGAGGGGGGTCAGGGACACCGAGGGGGGGTCACTGGTTCTTTTGGGGGGGGGTGGGGGTCACTGACCCCCGGGGGCAGCGAGCTTTGGGGGAAAAAGGGGGATTTTGGGGGTCACAGCATCACCTGGGGCGGTTTTAGGGGCGGTTTTGGGGGGGGGGGGCGGTTTTGGGGGGGGCAGTTTGGGGGTCTCTGCCCCACGGGGGGTTCCCCAGCTCGGGGGGTCCCCGATACCTGCAGGGAGAAGGTGAGCTGCAGCATCACCTGGGGCGGTTTGGGGGCGGTTTTGGGGGGCGGTTTTTGGGGGGCGGTTTTGGGGGGCAGTTTTGGGGGGACGGTTTTTAGGGGCGGTTTTGGGGGCAGTTTTTAGGGGCGGTTTTGGGGGGCGGTTTTGGGGGTGGTTTGGGGGCGGTTTTGGGGATTTTGGGGAGGGGTTTGGGGGTCTCCCCGATACCTGCAGGGAGAAGGTGAGCTGCAGCATCACCTGGGGCGGTTTTGGGGGGCAGTTTTGGGGGGCAGTTTTTAGGGGCAGTTTTGGGGGGCGGTTTTTTGGGGCGGTTTTTAGGGGATGGCTTTAGGGGCAGTTTTGGGGGATTTTGGGGAGGGGTTTGGGGGGCGGTTTTGGGGGCAGTTTTGGGGGGCAGTTTTTAGGGGCAGTTTTGGGGGGCGGTTTTGGGGGGCGGTTTTTAGGGGGATGGCTTTAGGGGCAGTTTTGGGGGATTTTGGGGAGGGGTTTGGGGGTCTCGGGGGGGTCCCCGATACCTGCAGGGAGAAGGTGAGCTGCAGCTCGGTCTCGGGGGGGCCTCCCGGGGGGGCAGCGGGATCTCGTTGGAGCGCAGGATCCGCTTGGAGCCCTGGGGGGGGGGAACCCACAAAACCAGAACTCAGTGGGAGCCCCCTCCCCAAAAAAACGGGACTTTGCACCCCCAGGGACACCCCCAGACCCACCAAGGGTCCTTGGGGTCCCCTCCAGCCCCCCCACGACCCCCCAGGACCCTCCAAGAACCCCCAAACTCCCCGAGGACCCCAAGGACCCTCCTAGACCCCCCCCCAGCACCCACAAGACCCCCCAAGACCCCTCTAAAACCCCCCCAAGACCCCCCGAGGACCCCCCCAAACCTTCCCAGACCCCCCGAGGCTCCCCCAAGATGCCCCCAGACCCCTCCAGGACTCCCCCAGACCCCCCAAATCTATCCATAACACCCCCAGACCCCTCCAGGACCCACCCAGGACCCCCCGAGACTCCTCCAGGACCCCCTCAGGATGCCCCAAGACCCCCAAACCCCTCCAGGACCCCCCAGGACCCCCCCCCAGACCCCCTCAAAAGCCCCCAGTCTCTGCCAGGACCCCCCAAACCTCCCCAAGACCCTTCCAAGACCCCCTCAATCCCCCCAGGAACCCCCAAAGACCCCCCAGGACCCCCCTCAAACCCCCAAAGACCCCCTCAAACCCCCCCAAGACCCTTCCAGGACCCCCCTCAAACCTCCCCAGGAACCCCCAAAGACCCCCCCTAAACCCCTCCAAGACACCCCAGACCCCTCCCCAAGCCCCCCCAGCCCCACCTGCAGTTTGACCGCGATCACCACCGAGCCGCGATCCTTGGGCACCTCCCGGAGCAG
>NW_026683107.1:0-27095 GCF_027887145.1 Ammospiza caudacuta | reverse complement strand
AACTTGGCTGCCACCACTGATATTTCCATGAGACCATCCCGAACCATAGGCTGATTTTCCTTCCTAGGGTTAAGGTTTGAGTTACGCCTAGGGTAAGGGTTCTATTAACCAGAAAGCCCTGAGTTCCAAGAACACAGCAGCTGCGAAGGACTAGCCAAGAAGAGCGCAAAAGTACCACAACATGCCTGCCTCCACAGCTTTTTCCTTGGGGACATGCCTAATTCCTGGCTGATTTGCCTTTCTCGTCTTAGGGTTGGGGTTCGGCCTAGGGCTAGGATTTTTAAAAGCAGGAAGCCCTGAGTTCCAGGCACACTGGAGCTGTGAAAGGCATCCAAAAGGGAGTGCAAAAGTGCCACAACATGGCTGCTTTCACGGCTTTTTCCTTGGCAAGAAGCCTAACACCAGGCTGATTTACTTTCCCAGGGTTACTGTTAGGCTTAGGCCTAGGGCTAGGATTTTTGAAACTAGGAAGCCCTTAGCTCCAGGCACACAGCAGCTGTTCAAGGCATCCCAAGGGGAGTACAAAAGTGCAACAACATGGCAGCTTTCACAGCTTTTTCCTTGGCAAGAAGCCTAACACCAGGCTGATTTACTTTCCCAGGGTTACTGTTAGGCGTAGGCCTAGGGCTAGGATTTTTGAAACTAGGAAGCCCTTAGCTCCAGGCACACTGCAGCTGTTCAAGGCATCCCAAGGGGAGTACAAAAGTGCAACAACATGGCAGCTTTCACAGCTTTTTCCTTGGCACCATCCCTATACCTAGGCTGATTTATCTGCCTAGGGTTAGGGTTAGGGTTCAGCCTAGGGCTTGGATTTCTTTAACTAGGAAGCCCTGAGTTCCAGGCTTACTTCATCTGCCAAAGGCATCCCAAAGGGAGTGCAGAAGTGCCACAACATGGCTGCTTTCACGGCTTTTTCCTTGGCAAGAAGCCTAACATCAGGCTGATTTACCTTCCCAGGGTTACTGTTAGGCTTAGGCCTAGGGCTAGGATTTTTGAAACTAGGAAGCCCTTAGCTCCAGGCACACTGCAGCTGTTCAAGGCATCCCAAGGGGAGTACAAAAGTGCAACAACATGGCAGCTTTCACAGCTTTTTCCTTGGCACCATCCCTATACCTAGGCTGATTTATCTGCCTAGGGTTAGGGTTAGGGTTCAGCCTAGGGCTTGAATTTCTTTAACCAGGAAGCCCTGAGTTCCAGGCTTACTTCATCTGCCAAAGGCATCCCAAAGGGAGTGCAGAAGTGCCACAACATGGCTGCTTTCACGGCTTTTCCCTTAGGAAGAACCCTAATACCCGGCTGATTTACCTTCCTAGGGTTACTGTTAGGCTTAGGCCTAGGACTTTTAAAACCAGGAAGCCCTGGGCTCCAGGCACACTGCAGCTGCGAAAGGCATCCCAAGGGGAGCGCAAAAGTGACGCGACTTGGCTGCCACCACTGATATTTCCATGAGACCATCCCGAACCATAGGTTGATTTTCCTTCCTAGGGTTAAGGTTTGAGTTACGCCTAGGGTAAGGGTTCTATTAACCAGAAAGCCCTGAGTTCCAAGAACACAGCAGCTGCGAAGGACTAGCCAAGAAGAGCGCAAAAGTACCACAACATGCCTGCCTCCACAGCTTTTTCCTTGGGGACATGCCTAATTCCTGGCTGATTTGCCTTTCTCGTCTTAGGGTTGGGGTTCGGCCTAGGGCTAGGATTTTTAAAAGCAGGAAGCCCTGAGTTCCAGGCACACTGGAGCTGTGAAAGGCATCCAAAAGGGATTGCAAAAGTGCCACAACATGGCTGCTTTCACGGCTTGTTCCTTGGCAAGACGCCTAACACCAGGCTGACTTACCTTCCCAGGGTTACTGTTAGGCTTAGGCCTAGGGCTAGGATTTTTAAAACTAGGAAGCCCTTAGCTCCAGGCACACTGCAGCTGTTCAAGGCATCCCAAGGGGAGTACAAAAGTGCAACAACATGGCAGCTTTCACAGCTTTTTCCTTGGCACCATCCCTATACCTAGGCTGATTTATCTGCCTAGGGTTAGGGTTAGGGTTCAGCCTAGGGCTTGAATTTCTTTAACCAGGAAGCCCTGAGTTCCAGGCTTACTTCATCTGCCAAAGGCATCCCAAAGGGAGTGCAGAAGTGCCACAACATGGCTGCTTTCACGGCTTTTCCCTTAGGAAGAACCCTAATACCCGGCTGATTTACCTTCCTAGGGTTACTGTTAGGCTTAGGCCTAGGACTTTTAAAACCAGGAAGCCCTGGGCTCCAGGCACACTGCAGCTGCGAAAGGCATCCCAAGGGGAGCGCAAAAGTGACGCAACTTGGCTGCCACCACTGATATTTCCATGAGACCATCCCGAACCATAGGTTGATTTTCCTTCCTAGGGTTAAGGTTTGAGTTACGCCTAGGGTAAGGGTTCTATTAACCAGAAAGCCCTGAGTTCCAAGAACACAGCAGCTGCGAAGGACTAGCCAAGAAGAGCGCAAAAGTACCACAACATGCCTGCCTCCACAGCTTTTTCCTTGGGGACATGCCTAATTCCTGGCTGATTTGCCTTTCTCGTCTTAGGGTTGGGGTTCGGCCTAGGGCTAGGATTTTTAAAAGCAGGAAGCCCTGAGTTCCAGGCACAATGGAGCTGTGAAAGGCATCCAAAAGGGAGTGCAAAAGTGCCACAACATGGCTGCTTTCACGGCTTTTTCCTTGGCAAGAAGCCTAACACCAGGCTGATTTGCCTTCCCAGGGTTACTGTTAGGCTTAGGCCTAGGGCTAGGATTTTTAAAACTAGGAAGCCCTGGGCTCCAGGCACACTGCAGCTGTTCAAGGCATCCCAAGGGGAGTACAAAAGTGCAACAACATGGCAGCTTTCACAGCTTTTTCCTTGGCACCATCCCTATACCTAGGCTGATTTATCTGCCTAGGGTTAGGGTTAGGGTTCAGCCTAGGGCTTGAATTTTTTTTAACCAGGAAGCCCTGAGTTCCAGGCTTACTTCATCTGCCAAAGGCATCCCAAAGGGAGTGCAGAAGTGCCACAACATGGCTGCTTTCACGGCTTTTCCCTTAGGAAGAACCCTAATACCCGGCTGATTTACCTTCCTAGGGTTACTGTTAGGCTTAGGCCTAGGACTTTTAAAACCAGGAAGCCCTGGGCTCCAGGCACACTGCAGCTGTGAAAGGCATCCCAAGGGCAGCGCAAAAGTGACGCAACTTGGCTGCCACCACTGATATTTCCATGAGACCATCCCGAACCATAGGATGATTTTCCTTCCTAGGGTTAAGGTTTGAGTTACGCCTAGGGTAAGGGTTCTATTAACCAGAAAGCCCTGAGTTCCAAGAACACAGCAGCTGCGAAGGACTAGCCAAGAAGAGCGCAAAAGTACCACAACATGCCTGCCTCCACAGCTTTTTCCTTGGGGACATGCCTAATTCCTGGCTGATTTGCCTTTCTCGTCTTAGGGTTGGGGTTCGGCCTAGGGCTAGGATTTTTAAAATCAGGAAGCCCTGAGTTCCAGGCACACTGGAGCTGTGAAAGGCATCCAAAAGGGAGTGCAAAAGTGCCACAACATGGCTGCTTTCACGGCTTTTTCCTTGGCAAGAAGCCTAACACCAGGCTGATTTACTTTCCCAGGGTTACTGTTAGGCTTAGGCCTAGGGCTAGGATTTTTGAAACTAGGAAGCCCTTAGCTCCAGGCACACAGCAGCTGTTCAAGGCATCCCAAGGGGAGTACAAAAGTGCAACAACATGGCAGCTTTCACAGCTTTTTCCTTGGCACCATCCCTATACCTAGGCTGATTTATCTGCCTAGGGTTAGGGTTAGGGTTCAGCCTAGGGCTTGGATTTCTTTAACCAGGAAGCCCTGAGTTCCAGGCTTACTTCATCTGCCAAAGGCATCCCAAAGGGAGTGCAGAAGTGCCACAACATGGCTGCTTTCACGGCTTTTTCCTTGGCAAGAAGCCTAACATCAGGCTGATTTACTTTCCCAGGGTTACTGTTAGGCTTAGGCCTAGGGCTAGGATTTTTGAAACTAGGAAGCCCTTAGCTCCAGGCACACTGCAGCTGTTCAAGGCATCCCAAGGGGAGTACAAAAGTGCAACAACATGGCAGCTTTCACAGCTTTTTCCTTGGCACCATCCCTATACCTGGGCTGATTTATCTGCCTAGGGTTAGGGTTAGGGTTCAGCCTAGGGCTTGAATTTTTTTTACCAGGAAGCCCTGAGTTCCAGGCTTACTTCATCTGCCAAAGGCATCCCAAAGGGAGTGCAGAAGTGCCACAACATGGCTGCTTTCACGGCTTTTCCCTTAGGAAGAACCCTAATACCCGGCTGATTTACCTTCCTAGGGTTACTGTTAGGCTTAGGCCTAGGACTTTTAAAACCAGGAAGCCCTGGGCTCCAGGCACACTGCAGCTGCAAAAGGCATCCCAAGGGGAGCGCAAAAGTGACGCAACTTGGCTGCCACCACTGATATTTCCATGAGACCATCCCGAACCATAGGTTGATTTTCCTTCCTAGGCTAAAGGTTTGAGTTACGCCTAGGGTAAGGGTCTATTAACCAGAAAGCCCTGAGTTCCAAGAACACAGCAGCTGCGAAGGACTACCCAAGAAGAGCGCAAAAGTACCACAACATGCCTGCCTCCACAGCTTTTTCCTTGGGGACATGCCTAATTCCTGGCTGATTTGCCTTTCTCGTCTTAGGGTTGCGGTTCGGCCTCGGGCCAGGATTTTTAAAAGCAGGAAGCCCTGAGTTCCAGGCACACTGCAGCTGTGAAAGGCATCCAAAAGGGAGTGCAAAAGTGCCACAACATGGCTGCTTTCACGGCTTTTTCCTTGGCAAGAAGCCTAACACCAGGCTGATTTACTTTCCCAGGGTTACTGTTAGGCTTAGGCCTAGGGCTAGGATTTTTGAAACTAGGAGGCCCTTAGCTCCAGGCACACTGCAGCTGTTCAAGGCATCCCAAGGGGAGTACAAAAGTGCAACAACATGGCAGCTTTCACAGCTTTTTCCTTGGCAAGAAGCCTAACACCAGGCTGATTTACACTCCCAGGGTTACTGTTAGGCTTAGGCCTAGGGCTAGGATTTTTGAAACTAGGAAGCCCTTAGCTCCAGGCACACTGCAGCTGTTCAAGGCATCCCAAGGGGAGTACAAAAGTGCAACAACATGGCAGCTTTCAGAGCTTTTTCCTTGGCACCATCCCTATACCTAGGCTGATTTATCTGCTAGGGTTAGGGTTAGGGTTCAGCCTAGGGCTTGGATTTCTTTAACCCGGAAGCCCTAAGTTCCAGGCTTACTTCATCTGCCAAAGGCATCCCAAAGGGAGTGCAGAAGTGCCACAACATGGCTGCTTTCACGGCTTTTTCCTTGGCAAGAAGCCTAACATCAGGCTGATTTACCTTCCCAGGGTTACTGTTAGGCTTAGGCCTAGGGCTAGGATTTTTGAAACTAGGAAGCCCTTAGCTCCAGGCACACTGCAGCTGCGAAAGGCATCCCAAGGGGACTACAAAAGTGCAACAACATGGCTGCTTTCACGGCTTTTCCCTTAGGAAGAACCCTAATACCCGGCTGATTTACCTTCCTAGGGTTACTGTTAGGCTTAGGCCTAGGACTTTTAAAACCAGGAAGCCCTGGGCTCCAGGCACACTGCAGCTGCAAAAGGCATCCCAAGGGGAGCGCAAAAGTGACGCAACTTGGCTGCCACCACTGATATTTCCATGAGACCATCCCGAACCATAGGATGATTTTCCTTCCTAGGGTTAAGGTTTGAGTTACGCCTAGGGTAAGGGTTCTATTAACCAGAAAGCCCTGAGTTCCAAGAACACAGCAGCTGCGAAGGACTAGCCAAGAAGAGCGCAAAAGTACCACAACATGCCTGCCTCCACAGCTTTTTCCTTGGGGACATGCCTAATTCCTGGCTGATTTGCCTTTCTCGTCTTAGGGTTGGGGTTCGGCCTAGGGCTAGGATTTTTAAAATCAGGAAGCCCTGAGTTCCAGGCACACTGGAGCTGTGAAAGGCATCCAAAAGGGAGTGCAAAAGTGCCACAACATGGCTGCTTTCACGGCTTTTTCCTTGGCAAGAAGCCTAACATCAGGCTGATTTACTTTCCCAGGGTTACTGTTAGGCTTAGGCCTAGGGCTAGGATTTTTGAAACTAGGAAGCCCTGGGCTCCAGGCACACTGCAGCTGTTCAAGGCATCCCAAGGGGAGTACAAAAGTGCAACAACATGGCAGCTTTCACAGCTTTTTACTTGGCACCATCCCTATACCTAGGCTGATTTATCTGCCTAGGGTTAGGGTTAGGGTTCAGCCTAGGGCTTGGATTTCTTTAACCAGGAAGCCCTGAGTTCCAGGCTTACTTCATCTGCCAAAGGCATCCCAAAGGGAGTGCAGAAGTGCCACAACATGGCTGCTTTCACGGCTTTTTCCTTGGCAAGAAGCCTAACATCAGGCTGATTTACCTTCCCAGGGTTACTGTTAGGCTTAGGCCTAGGGCTAGGATTTTTGAAACTAGGAAGCCCTTAGCTCCAGGCACACTGCAGCTGTTCAAGGCATCCCAAGGGGACTACAAAAGTGCAACAACATGGCTGCTTTCACGGCTTTTCCCTTAGGAAGAACCCTAATACCCGGCTGATTTACCTTCCTAGGGTTACTGTTAGGCTTAGGCCTAGGACTTTTAAAACCAGGAAGCCCTGGGCTCCAGGCACACTGCAGCTGCGAAAGGCATCCCAAGGGGAGCGCAAAAGTGACGCAACTTGGCTGCCACCACTGATATTTCCATGAGACCATCCCGAACCATAGGCTGATTTTCCTTCCTAGGGTTAAGGTTTGAGTTACGCCTAGGGTAAGGGTTCTATTAACCAGAAAGCCCTGAGTTCCAAGAACACAGCAGCTGCGAAGGACTAGCCAAGAAGAGCGCAAAAGTACCACAACATGCCTGCCTCCACAGCTTTTTCCTTGGGGACATGCCTAATTCCTGGCTGATTTGCCTTTCTCGTCTTAGGGTTGGGGTTCGGCCTAGGGCTAGGATTTTTAAAAGCAGGAAGCCCTGAGTTCCAGGCACACTGGAGCTGTGAAAGGCATCCAAAAGGGAGTGCAAAAGTGCCACAACATGGCTGCTTTCACGGCTTTTTCCTTGGCAAGAAGCCTAACACCAGGCTGATTTGCCTTCCCAGGGTTACTGTTAGGCTTAGGCGTAGGGCTAGGATTTTTAAAACTAGGAAGCCCTGGGCTCCAGGCACACTGCAGCTGTTCAAGGCATCCCAAGGGGAGTACAAAAGTGCAACAACATGGCAGCTTTCACAGCTTTTTCCTTGGCACCATCCCTATACCTAGGCTGATTTATCTGCCTAGGGTTAGGGTTAGGGTTCAGCCTAGGGCTTGGATTTCTTTAACCAGGAAGCCCTGAGTTCCAGGCTTACTTCATCTGCCAAAGGCATCCCAAAGGGAGTGCAGAAGTGCCACAACATGGCTGCTTTCACGGCTTTTTCCTTGGCAAGAAGCCTAACATCAGGCTGATTTACTTTCCCAGGGTTACTGTTAGGCTTAGGCCTAGGGCTAGGATTTTTGAAACTAGGAAGCCCTTAGCTCCAGGCACACTGCAGCTGTTCAAGGCATCCCAAGGGGAGTACAAAAGTGCAACAACATGGCAGCTTTCACAGCTTTTTCCTTGGCACCATCCCTATACCTGGGCTGATTTATCTGCCTAGGGTTAGGGTTAGGGTTCAGCCTAGGGCTTGAATGTTTTTTACCAGGAAGCCCTGAGTTCCAGGCTTACTTCATCTGCCAAAGGCATCCCAAAGGGAGTGCAGAAGTGCCACAACATGGCTGCTTTCACGGCTTTTCCCTTAGGAAGAACCCTAATACCCGGCTGATTTACCTTCCTAGGGTTACTGTTAGGCTTAGGCCTAGGACTTTTAAAACCAGGAAGCCCTGGGCCCCAGGCACACTGCAGCTGCGAAAGGCATCCCAAGGGGAGCGCAAAAGTGACGCAACTTGGCTGCCACCACTGATATTTCCATGAGACCATCCCGAACCATAGGTTGATTTTCCTTCCTAGGGTTAAGGTTTGAGTTACGCCTAGGGTAAGGGTTCTATTAACCAGAAAGCCCTGAGTTCCAAGAACACAGCAGCTGCGAAGGACTAGCCAAGAAGAGCGCAAAAGTACCACAACATGCCTGCCTCCACAGCTTTTTCCTTGGGGACATGCCTAATTCCTGGCTGATTTGCCTTTCTCGTCTTAGGGTTGGGGTTCGGCCTAGGGCTAGGATTTTTAAAATCAGGAAGCCCTTAGTTCCAGGCACACTGGAGCTGTGAAAGGCATCCAAAAGGGATTGCAAAAGTGCCACAACATGGCTGCTTTCACGGCTTTTTCCTTGGCAAGACGCCTAACACCAGGCTGACTTACCTTCCCAGGGTTACTATTAGGCTTAAGCCTAGGGCTACGATTTTTAAAACTAGGAAGCCCTTAGCTCCAGGCACACTGCAGCTGTTCAAGGCATCCCAAGGGGAGTACAAAAGTGCAACAACATGGCAGCTTTCACAGCTTTTTCCTTGGCACCATCCCTATACCTAGGCTGATTTATCTGCCTAGGGTTAGGGTTAGGGTTCAGCCTAGGGCTTGGATTTCTTTAACCAGGAAGCCCTGAGTTCCAGGCTTACTTCATCTGCCAAAGGCATCCCAAAGGGAGTGCAGAAGTGCCACAACATGGCTGCTTTCACGGCTTTTTCCTTGGCAAGAAGCCTAACATCAGGCTGATTTACTTTCCCAGGGTTACTGTTAGGCTTAGGCCTAGGGCTAGGATTTTTGAAACTAGGAAGCCCTTAGCTCCAGGCACACTGCAGCTGTTCAAGGCATCCCAAGGGGAGTACAAAAGTGCAACAACATGGCAGCTTTCACAGCTTTTTCCTTGGCACCATCCCTATACCTGGGCTGATTTATCTGCCTAGGGTTAGGGTTAGGGTTCAGCCTAGGGCTTGAATTTTTTTTACCAGGAAGCCCTGAGTTCCAGGCTTACTTCATCTGCCAAAGGCATCCCAAAGGGAGTGCAGAAGTGCCACAACATGGCTGCTTTCACGGCTTTTCCCTTAGGAAGAACCCTAATACCCGGCTGATTTACCTTCCTAGGGTTACTGTTAGGCTTAGGCCTAGGACTTTTAAAACCAGGAAGCCCTGGGCCCCAGGCACACTGCAGCTGCGAAAGGCATCCCAAGGGGAGCGCAAAAGTGACGCAACTTGGCTGCCACCACTGATATTTCCATGAGACCATCCCGAACCATAGGTTGATTTTCCTTCCTAGGGTTAAGGTTTGAGTTACGCCTAGGGTAAGGGTTCTATTAACCAGAAAGCCCTGAGTTCCAAGAACACAGCAGCTGCGAAGGACTAGCCAAGAAGAGCGCAAAAGTACCACAACATGCCTGCCTCCACAGCTTTTTCCTTGGGGACATGCCTAATTCCTGGCTGATTTGCCTTTCTCGTCATAGGGTTGGGGTTCGGCCTAGGGCTAGGATTTTTAAAAGCAGGAAGCCCTGAGTTCCAGGCACACTGGAGCTGTGAAAGGCATCCAAAAGGGATTGCAAAAGTGCCACAACATGGCTGCTTTCACGGCTTTTTCCTTGGCAAGACGCCTAACACCAGGCTGACTTACCTTCCCAGGGTTACTATTAGGCTTAAGCCTAGGGCTACGATTTTTAAAACTAGGAAGCCCTTAGCTCCAGGCACACTGCAGCTGTTCAAGGCATCCCAAGGGGAGTACAAAAGTGCAACAACATGGCAGCTTTCACAGCTTTTTCCTTGGCACCATCCCTATACCTAGGCTGATTTATCTGCCTAGGGTTAGGGTTAGGGTTCAGCCTAGGGCTTGAATTTTTTTTAACCAGGAAGCCCTGAGTTCCAGGCTTACTTCATCTGCCAAAGGCATCCCAAAGGGAGTGCAGAAGTGCCACAACATGGCTGCTTTCACGGCTTTTCCCTTAGGAAGAACCCTAATACCCGGCTGATTTACCTTCCTAGGGTTACTGTTAGGCTTAGGCCTAGGACTTTTAAAACCAGGAAGCCCTGGGCTCCAGGCACACTGCAGCTGTGAAAGGCATCCCAAGGGCAGCGCAAAAGTGACGCAACTTGGCTGCCACCACTGATATTTCCATGAGACCATCCCGAACCATAGGTTGATTTTCCTTCCTAGGGTTAAGGTTTGAGTTACGCCTAGGGTAAGGGTTCTATTAACCAGAAAGCCCTGAGTTCCAAGAACACAGCAGCTGCGAAGGACTAGCCAAGAAGAGCGCAAAAGTACCACAACATGCCTGCCTCCACAGCTTTTTCCTTGGGGACATGCCTAATTCCTGGCTGATTTGCCTTTCTCGTCTTAGGGTTGCGGTTCGGCCTAGGGCTAGGATTTTTAAAAGCAGGAAGCCCTGAGTTCCAGGCACACTGGAGCTGTGAAAGGCATCCAAAAGGGAGTGCAAAAGTGCCACAACATGGCTGCTTTCACGGCTTTTTCCTTGGCAAGAAGCCTAACATCAGGCTGATTTACTTTCCCAGGGTTACTGTTAGGCTTAGGCCTAGGGCTAGGATTTTTGAAACTAGGAAGCCCTTAGCTCCAGGCACGCTGCAGCTGTTCAAGGCATCCCAAGGGGAGTACAAAAGTGCAACAACATGGCAGCTTTCACAGCTTTTTACTTGGCACCATCCCTATACCTAGGCTGATTTATCTGCCTAGGGTTAGGGTTAGGGTTCAGCCTAGGGCTTGGATTTCTTTAACCAGGAAGCCCTGAGTTCCAGGCTTACTTCATCTGCCAAAGGCATCCCAAAGGGAGTGCAGAAGTGCCACAACATGGCTGCTTTCACGGCTTTTTCCTTGGCAAGAAGCCTAACATCAGGCTGATTTACCTTCCCAGGGTTACTGTTAGGCTTAGGCCTAGGGCTAGGATTTTTGAAACTAGGAAGCCCTTAGCTCCAGGCACACTGCAGCTGTTCAAGGCATCCCAAGGGGACTACAAAAGTGCAACAACATGGCTGCTTTCACGGCTTTTCCCTTAGGAAGAACCCTAATACCCGGCTGATTTACCTTCCTAGGGTTACTGTTAGGCTTAGGCCTAGGACTTTTAAAACCAGGAAGCCCTGTGCTCCAGGCACACTGCAGCTGCGAAAGGCATCCCAAGGGGAGCGCAAAAGTGACGCAACTTGGCTGCCACCACTGATATTTCCATGAGACCATCCCGAACCATAGGTTGATTTTCCTTCCTAGGGTTAAGGTTTGAGTTACGCCTAGGGTAAGGGTTCTATTAACCAGAAAGCCCTGAGTTCCAAGAACACAGCAGCTGCGAAGGACTAGCCAAGAAGAGCGCAAAAGTACCACAACATGCCTGCCTCCACAGCTTTTTCCTTGGGGACATGCCTAATTCCTGGCTGATTTGCCTTTCTCGTCTTAGGGTTGGGGTTCGGCCTAGGGCTAGGATTTTTAAAAGCAGGAAGCCCTGAGTTCCAGGCACACTGGAGCTGTGAAAGGCATCCAAAAGGGAGTGCAAAAGTGCCACAACATGGCTGCTTTCACGGCTTTTTCCTTGGCAAGAAGCCTAACACCAGGCTGATTTGCCTTCCCAGGGTTACTGTTAGGCTTAGGCCTAGGGCTAGGATTTTTAAAACTAGGAAGCCCTGGGCTCCAGGCACACTGCAGCTGTTCAAGGCATCCCAAGGGGAGTACAAAAGTGCAACAACATGGCAGCTTTCACAGCTTTTTCCTTGGCACCATCCCTATACCTAGGCTGATTTATCTGCCTAGGGTTAGGGTTAGGGTTCAGCCTAGGGCTTGAATTTTTTTTAACCAGGAAGCCCTGAGTTCCAGGCTTACTTCATCTGCCAAAGGCATCCCAAAGGGAGTGCAGAAGTGCCACAACATGGCTGCTTTCACGGCTTTTCCCTTAGGAAGAACCCTAATACCCGGCTGATTTACCTTCCTAGGGTTACTGTTAGGCTTAGGCCTAGGACTTTTAAAACCAGGAAGCCCTGGGCTCCAGGCACACTGCAGCTGCGAAAGGCATCCCAAGGGGAGCGCAAAAGTGACGCAACTTGGCTGCCACCACTGATATTTCCATGAGACCATCCCGAACCATAGGATGATTTTCCTTCCTAGGGTTAAGGTTTGAGTTACGCCTAGGGTAAGGGTTCTATTAACCAGAAAGCCCTGAGTTCCAAGAACACAGCAGCTGCGAAGGACTAGCCAAGAAGAGCGCAAAAGTACCACAACATGCCTGCCTCCACAGCTTTTTCCTTGGGGACATGCCTAATTCCTGGCTGATTTGCCTTTCTCGTCTTAGGGTTGGGGTTCGGCCTAGGGCTAGGATTTTTAAAATCAGGAAGCCCTGAGTTCCAGGCACACTGGAGCTGTGAAAGGCATCCAAAAGGGAGTGCAAAAGTGCCACAACATGGCTGCTTTCACGGCTTTTTCCTTGGCAAGAAGCCTAACATCAGGCTGATTTACTTTCCCAGGGTTACTGTTAGGCTTAGGCCTAGGGCTAGGATTTTTGAAACTAGGAAGCCCTTAGCTCCAGGCACACTGCAGCTGTTCAAGGCATCCCAAGGGGAGTACAAAAGTGCAACAACATGGCAGCTTTCACAGCTTTTTCCTTGGCACCATCCCTATACCTAGGCTGATTTATCTGCCTAGGGTTAGGGTTAGGGTTCAGCCTAGGGCTTGGATTTCTTTAACCAGGAAGCCCTGAGTTCCAGGCTTACTTCATCTGCCAAAGGCATCCCAAAGGGAGTGCAGAAGTGCCACAACATGGCTGCTTTCACGGCTTTTCCCTTAGGAAGAACCCTAATACCCGGCTGATTTACCTTCCTAGGGTTACTGTTAGGCTTAGGCCTAGGACTTTTAAAACCAGGAAGCCCTGGGCTCCAGGCACACTGCAGCTGCAAAAGGCATCCCAAGGGGAGCGCAAAAGTGACGCAACTTGGCTGCCACCACTGATATTTCCATGAGACCATCCCGAACCATAGGCTGATTTTCCTTCCTAGGGTTAAGGTTTGAGTTACGCCTAGGGTAAGGGTTCTATTAACCAGAAAGCCCTGAGTTCCAAGAACACAGCAGCTGCGAAGGACTAGCCATGAAGAGCGCAAAAGTACCACAACATGCCTGCCTCCACAGCTTTTTCCTTGGGGACATGCCTAATTCCTGGCTGATTTGCCTTTCTCGTCTTAGGGTTGGGGTTCGGCCTAGGGCTAGGATTTTTAAAATCAGGAAGCCCTGAGTTCCAGGCACACTGGAGCTGTGAAAGGCATCCAAAAGGGAGTGCAAAAGTGCCACAACATGGCTGCTTTCACGGCTTTTTCCTTGGCAAGAAGCCTAACACCAGGCTGATTTGCCTTCCCAGGGTTACTGTTAGGCTTAGGCCTAGGGCTAGGATTTTTAAAACTAGGAAGCCCTGGGCTCCAGGCACACTGCAGCTGTTCAAGGCATCCCAAGGGGAGTACAAAAGTGCAACAACATGGCAGCTTTCACAGCTTTTTCCTTGGCACCATCCCTATACCTAGGCTGATTTATCTGCCTAGGGTTAGGGTTAGGGTTCAGCCTAGGGCTTGGATTTCTTTAACCAGGAAGCCCTGAGTTCCAGGCTTACTTCATCTGCCAAAGGCATCCCAAAGGGAGTGCAGAAGTGCCACAACATGGCTGCTTTCACGGCTTTTTCCTTGGCAAGAAGCCTAACATCAGGCTGATTTACTTTCCCAGGGTTACTGTTAGGCTTAGGCCTAGGGCTAGGATTTTTGAAACTAGGAAGCCCTGGGCTCCAGGCACACTGCAGCTGTTCAAGGCATCGCAAGGGGAGTACAAAAGTGCAACAACATGGCAGCTTTCACAGCTTTTTCCTTGGCACCATCCCTATACCTGGGCTGATTTATCTGCCTAGGGTTAGGGTTAGGGTTCAGCCTAGGGCTTGAATTTTTTTAACCAGGAAGCCCTGAGTTCCAGGCTTACTTCATCTGCCAAAGGCATCCCAAAGGGAGTGCAGAAGTGCCACAACATGGCTGCTTTCACGGCTTTTCCCTTAGGAAGAACCCTAATACCCGGCTGATTTACCTTCCTAGGGTTACTGTTAGGCTTAGGCCTAGGACTTTTAAAACCAGGAAGCCCTGGGCTCCAGGCACACTGCAGCTGCAAAAGGCATCCCAAGGGGAGCGCAAAAGTGACGCAACTTGGCTGCCACCACTGATATTTCCATGAGACCATCCCGAACCATAGGCTGATTTTCCTTCCTAGGGTTAAGGTTTGAGTTACGCCTAGGGTAAGGGTTCTATTAACCAGAAAGCCCTGAGTTCCAAGAACACAGCAGCTGCGAAGGACTAGCCAAGAAGAGCGCAAAAGTACCACAACATGCCTGCCTCCACAGCTTTTTCCTTGGGGACATGCCTAATTCCTGGCTGATTTGCCTTTCTCGTCTTAGGGTTGGGGTTCGGCCTAGGGCTAGGATTTTTAAAATCAGGAAGCCCTGAGTTCCAGGCACACTGCAGCTGTGAAAGGCATCCAAAAGGGAGTGCAAAAGTGCCACAACATGGCTGCTTTCACGGCTTTTTCCTTGGCAGGAAGCCTAACACCAGGCTGATTTACTTTCCCAGGGTTACTGTTAGGCTTAGGCCTAGGGCTAGGATTTTTAAAACTAGGAAGCCCTGGGCTCCAGGCACACTGCAGCTGTTCAAGGCATCCCAAGGGGAGTACAAAAGTGCAACAACATGGCAGCTTTCACAGCTTTTTCCTTGGCACCATCCCTATACCTAGGCTGATTTATCTGCCTAGGGTTAGGGTTAGGGTTCAGCCTAGGGCTTGGATTTCTTTAACCAGGAAGCCCTGAGTTCCAGGCTTACTTCATCTGCCAAAGGCATCCCAAAGGGAGTGCAGAAGTGCCACAACATGGCTGCTTTCACGGCTTTTTCCTTGGCAAGAAGCCTAACATCAGGCTGATTTACTTTCCCAGGGTTACTGTTAGGCTTAGGCCTAGGGCTAGGATTTTTGAAACTAGGAAGCCCTTAGCTCCAGGCACACTGCAGCTGTTCAAGGCATCCCAAGGGGAGTACAATAGTGCAACAACATGGCAGCTTTCACAGCTTTTTCCTTGGCACCATCCCTATACCTGGGCTGATTTATCTGCCTAGGGTTAGGGTTAGCGTTAAGCCTAGGGCTTGAATTTTTTTAACCAGGAAGCCCTGAGTTCCAGGCTTACTTCATCTGCCAAAGGCATCCCAAAGGGAGTGCAGAAGTGCCACAACATGGCTGCTTTCACGGCTTTTCCCTTAGGAAGAACCCTAATACCCGGCTGATTTACCTTCCTAGGGTTACTGTTAGGCTTAGGCCTAGGACTTTTAAAACCAGGAAGCCCTGGGCTCCAGGCACACTGCAGCTGCGAAAGGCATCCCAAGGGGAGCGCAAAAGTGACGCAACTTGGCTGCCACCACTGATATTTCCATGAGACCATCCCGAACCATAGGCTGATTTTCCTTCCTAGGGTTAAGGTTTGAGTTACGCCTAGGGTAAGGGTTCTATTAACCAGAAAGCCCTGAGTTCCAAGAACACAGCAGCTGCGAAGGACTAGCCAAGAAGAGCGCAAAAGTACCACAACATGCCTGCCTCCACAGCTTTTTCCTTGGGGACATGCCTAATTCCTGGCTGATTTGCCTTTCTCGTCTTAGGGTTGGGGTTCGGCCTAGGGCTAGGATTTTTAAAAGCAGGAAGCCCTGAGTTCCAGGCACACTGGAGCTGTGAAAGGCATCCAAAAGGGATTGCAAAAGTGCCACAACATGGCTGCTTTCACGGCTTGTTCCTTGGCAAGACGCCTAACACCAGGCTGACTTACCTTCCCAGGGTTACTATTAGGCTTAGGCCTAGGGCTGGGATTTTTAAAACTAGGAAGCCCTTAGCTCCAGGCACACTGCAGCTGTTCAAGGCATCCCAAGGGGAGTACAAAAGTGCAACAACATGGCAGCTTTCACAGCTTTTTCCTTGGCACCATCCCTATACCTAGGCTGATTTATCTGCCTAGGGTTAGGGTTAGGGTTCAGCCTAGGGCTTGGATTTCTTTAACCAGGAAGCCCTGAGTTCCAGGCTTACTTCATCTGCCAAAGGCATCCCAAAGGGAGTGCAGAAGTGCCACAACATGGCTGCTTTCACGGCTTTTCCCTTAGGAAGAACCCTAATACCCGGCTGATTTACCTTCCTAGGGTTACTGTTAGGCTTAGGCCTAGGACTTTTAAAACCAGGAAGCCCTGGGCTCCAGGCACACTGCAGCTGCAAAAGGCATCCCAAGGGGAGCGCAAAAGTGACGCAACTTGGCTGCCACCACTGATATTTCCATGAGACCATCCCGAACCATAGGTTGATTTTCCTTCCTAGGGTTAAGGTTTGAGTTACGCCTAGGGTAAGGGTCTATTAACCAGAAAGCCCTGAGTTCCAAGAACACAGCAGCTGCGAAGGACTACCCAAGAAGAGCGCAAAAGTACCACAACATGCCTGCCTCCACAGCTTTTTCCTTGGGGACATGCCTAATTCCTGGCTGATTTGCCTTTCTCGTCTTAGGGTTGCGGTTCGGCCTAGGGCTAGGATTTTTAAAAGCAGGAAGCCCTGAGTTCCAGGCACACTGGAGCTGTGAAAGGCATCCAAAAGGGAGTGCAAAAGTGCCACAACATGGCTGCTTTCACGGCTTTTTCCTTGGCAAGAAGCCTAACACCAGGCTGATTTACTTTCCCAGGGTTACTGTTAGGCTTAGGCCTAGGGCTAGGATTTTTGAAACTAGGAGGCCCTTAGCTCCAGGCACACTGCAGCTGTTCAAGGCATCCCAAGGGGAGTACAAAAGTGCAACAACATGGCAGCTTTCCCAGGTTTTTCCTTGGCAAGAAGCCTAACACCAGGGTGATTTACTTTCCCAGGGTTACTGTTAGGCTTAGGCCTAGGGCTAGGATTTTTGAAACTAGGAAGCCCTTAGCTCCAGGCACACTGCAGCTGTTCAAGGCATCCCAAGGGGAGTACAAAAGTGCAACAACATGGCAGCTTTCACAGCTTTTTCCTTGGCACCATCCCTATACCTAGGCTGATTTATCTGCCTAGGGTTAGGGTTAGGGTTCAGCCTAGGGCTTGGATTTCTTTAACCAGGAAGCCCTGAGTTCCAGGCTTACTTCATCTGCCAAAGGCATCCCAAAGGGAGTGCAGAAGTGCCACAACATGGCTGCTTTCACGGCTTTTTCCTTGGCAAGAAGCCTAACATCAGGCTGATTTACATTCCCAGGGTTACTGTTAGGCTTAGGCCTAGGGCTAGGATTTTTGAAACTAGGAAGCCCTTAGCTCCAGGCACACTGCAGCTGCGAAAGGCATCCCAAGGGGACTACAAAAGTGCAACAACATGGCTGGTTTCACGGCTTTTCCCTTAGGAAGAACCCTAATACCCGGCTGATTTACCTTCCTAGGGTTACTGTTAGGCTTAGGCCTAGGACTTTTAAAACCAGGAAGCCCTGGGCTCCAGGCACACTGCAGCTGCGAAAGGCATCCCAAGGAGAGCGCAAAAGTGACGCAACTTGGCTGCCACCACTGATATTTCCATGAGACCATCCCGAACCATAGGCTGATTTTCCTTCCTAGGGTTAAGGTTTGAGTTACGCCTAGGGTAAGGGTTCTATTAACCAGAAAGCCCTGAGTTCCAAGAACACAGCAGCTGCGAAGGACTAGCCAAGAAGAGCGCAAAAGTACCACAACATGCCTGCCTCCACAGCTTTTTCCTTGGGGACATGCCTAATTCCTGGCTGATTTGCCTTTCTCGTCTTAGGGTTGGGGTTCGGCCTAGGGCTAGGATTTTTAAAAGCAGGAAGCCCTGAGTTCCAGGCACACTGGAGCTGTGAAAGGCATCCAAAAGGGAGTGCAAAAGTGCCACAACATGGCTGCTTTCACGGCTTTTTCCTTGGCAAGAAGCCTAACACCAGGCTGATTTGCCTTCCCAGGGTTACTGTTAGGCTTAGGCCTAGGGCTAGGATTTTTAAAACTAGGAAGCCCTGGGCTCCAGGCACACTGCAGCTGTTCAAGGCATCCCAAGGGGAGTACAAAAGTGCAACAACATGGCAGCTTTCACAGCTTTTTCCTTGGCACCATCCCTATACCTAGGCTGATTTATCTGCCTAGGGTTAGGGTTAGGGTTCAGCCGAGGGCTTGAATTTTTTTTAACCAGGAAGCCCTGAGTTCCAGGCTTACTTCATCTGCCAAAGGCATCCCAAAGGGAGTGCAGAAGTGCCACAACATGGCTGCTTTCACGGCTTTTCCCTTAGGAAGAACCCTAATACCCGGCTGATTTACCTTCCTAGGGTTACTGTTAGGCTTAGGCCTAGGACTTTTAAAACCAGGAAGCCCTCGGCTCCAGGCACACTGCAGCTGCAAAAGGCATCCCAAGGGGAGCGCAAAAGTGACGCAACTTGGCTGCCACCACTGATATTTCCATGAGACCATCCCGAACCATAGGCTGATTTTCCTTCCTAGGGTTAAGGTTTGAGTTACGCCTAGGGTAAGGGTTCTATTAACCAGAAAGCCCTGAGTTCCAAGAACACAGCAGCTGCGAAGGACTAGCCAAGAAGAGCGCAAAAGTACCACAACATGCCTGCCTCCACAGCTTTTTCCTTGGGGACATGCCTAATTCCTGGCTGATTTGCCTTTCTCGTCTTAGGGTTGGGGTTCGGCCTAGGGCTAGGATTTTTAAAATCAGGAAGCCCTGAGTTCCAGGCACACTGGAGCTGTGAAAGGCATCCAAAAGGGAGTGCAAAAGTGCCACAACATGGCTGTTTCACGGCTTTTTCCTTGGCAAGAAGCCTAACATCAGGCTGATTTACTTTCCCAGGGTTACTGTTAGGCTTAGGCCTAGGGCTAGGATTTTTGAAACTAGGAAGCCCTTAGCTCCAGGCACACTGCAGCTGTTCAAGGCATCCCAAGGGGAGTACAAAAGTGCAACAACATGGCAGCTTTCACAGCTTTTTCCTTGGCACCATCCCTATACCTAGGCTGATTTATCTGCCTAGGGTTAGGGTTAGGGTTCAGCCTAGGGCTTGGATTTCTTTAACCAGGAAGCCCTGAGTTCCAGGCTTACTTCATCTGCCAAAGGCATCCCAAAGGGAGTGCAGAAGTGCCACAACATGGCTGCTTTCACGGCTTTTCCCTTAGGAAGAACCCTAATACCCGGCTGATTTACCTTCCTAGGGTTACTGTTAGGCTTAGGACTAGGACTTTTAAAACCAGGAAGCCCTGGGCTCCAGGCACACTGCAGCTGCGAAAGGCATCCCAAGGGGAGCGCAAAAGTGACGCAACTTGGCTGCCACCACTGATATTTCCATGAGACCATTCCTAACCATAGGTTGATTTTCCTTCCTAGGGTTAAGGTTTGAGTTACGCCTAGGGTAAGGGTCTATTAACCAGAAAGCCCTGAGTTCCAAGAACACAGCAGCTGCGAAGGACTAGCCAAGAAGAGCGCAAAAGTACCACAACATGCCTGCCTCCACAGCTTTTTCCTTGGGGACATGCCTAATTCCTGGCTGATTTGCCTTTCTCGTCTTAGGGTTGGGGTTCGGCCTAGGGCTAGGATTTTTAAAAGCAGGAAGCCCTGAGTTCCAGGCACACTGGAGCTGTGAAAGGCATCCAAAAGGGAGTGCAAAAGTGCCACAACATGGCTGCTTTCACGGCTTTTTCCTTGGCAAGAAGCCTAACACCAGGCTGACATACTTTCCCAGGGTTACTGTTAGGCTTAGGCCTAGGGCTAGGATTTTTGAAACTAGGAAGCCCTGGGCTCCAGGCACACTGCAGCTGTTCAAGGCATCCCAAGGGGAGTACAAAAGTGCAACAACATGGCAGCTTTCACAGCTTTTTCCTTGGCACCATCCCTATACCTAGGCTGATTTATCTGCCTAGGGTTAGGGTTAGGGTTCAGCCTAGGGCTTGGATTTCTTTAACCAGGAAGCCCTGAGTTCCAGGCTTACTTCATCTGCCAAAGGCATCCCAAAGGGAGTGCAGAAGTGCCACAACATGGCTGCTTTCACGGCTTTTCCCTTAGGAAGAACCCTAATACCCGGCTGATTTACCTTCCTAGGGTTACTGTTAGGCTTAGGCCTAGGACTTTTAAAACCAGGAAGCCCTGGGCTCCAGGCACACTGCAGCTGCGAAAGGCATCCCAAGGGGAGCGCAAAAGTGACGCAACTTGGCTGCCACCACTGATATTTCCATGAGACCATCCCGAACCATAGGCTGATTTTCCTTCCTAGGGTTAAGGTTTGAGTTACGCCTAGGGTAAGGGTCTATTAACCAGAAAGCCCTGAGTTCCAAGAACACAGCAGCTGCGAAGGACTAGCCAAGAAGAGCGCAAAAGTACCACAACATGCCTGCCTCCACAGCTTTTTCCTTGGGGACATGCCTAATTCCTGGCTGATTTGCCTTTCTCGTCATAGGGTTGGGGTTCGGCCTAGGGCTAGGATTTTTAAAAGCAGGAAGCCCTGAGTTCCAGGCACACTGGAGCTGTGAAAGGCATCCAAAAGGGAGTGCAAAAGTGCCACAACATGGCTGCTTTCACGGCTTTTTCCTTGGCAAGAAACCTAACATCAGGCTGATTTACTTTCCCAGGGTTACTGTTAGGCTTAGGCCTAGGGCTAGGATTTTTGAAACTAGGAAGCCCTGGGCTCCAGGCACACTGCAGCTGTTCAAGGCATCCCAAGGGGAGTACAAAAGTGCAACAACATGGCAGCTTTCACAGCTTTTTCCTTGGCACCATCCCTATACCTAGGCTGATTTATCTGCCTAGGGTTAGGGTTAGGGTTCAGCCTAGGGCTTGGATTTCTTTAACCAGGAAGCCCTGAGTTCCAGGCTTACTTCATCTGCCAAAGGCATCCCAAAGGGAGTGCAGAAGTGCCACAACATGGCTGCTTTCACGGCTTTTCCCTTAGGAAGAACCCTAATACCCGGCTGATTTACCTTCCTAGGGTTACTGTTAGGCTTAGGCCTAGGACTTTTAAAACCAGGAAGCCCTCGGCTCCAGGCACACTGCAGCTGCAAAAGGCATCCCAAGGGGAGCGCAAAAGTGACGCAACTTGGCTGCCACCACTGATATTTCCATGAGACCATCCCGAACCATAGGCTGATTTTCCTTCCTAGGGTTAAGGTTTGAGTTACGCCTAGGGTAAGGGTTCTATTAACCAGAAAGCCCTGAGTTCCAAGAACACAGCAGCTGCGAAGGACTAGCCAAGAAGAGCGCAAAAGTACCACAACATGCCTGCCTCCACAGCTTTTTCCTTGGGGACATGCCTAATTCCTGGCTGATTTGCCTTTCTCGTCTTAGGGTTGGGGTTCGGCCTAGGGCTAGGATTTTTAAAATCAGGAAGCCCTGAGTTCCAGGCACACTGGAGCTGTGAAAGGCATCCAAAAGGGAGTGCAAAAGTGCCACAACATGGCTGTTTCACGGCTTTTTCCTTGGCAAGAAGCCTAACATCAGGCTGATTTACTTTCCCAGGGTTACTGTTAGGCTTAGGCCTAGGGCTAGGATTTTTGAAACTAGGAAGCCCTTAGCTCCAGGCACACTGCAGCTGTTCAAGGCATCCCAAGGGGAGTACAAAAGTGCAACAACATGGCAGCTTTCACAGCTTTTTCCTTGGCACCATCCCTATACCTAGGCTGATTTATCTGCCTAGGGTTAGGGTTAGGGTTCAGCCTAGGGCTTGGATTTCTTTAACCAGGAAGCCCTGAGTTCCAGGCTTACTTCATCTGCCAAAGGCATCCCAAAGGGAGTGCAGAAGTGCCACAACATGGCTGCTTTCACGGCTTTTCCCTTAGGAAGAACCCTAATACCCGGCTGATTTACCTTCCTAGGGTTACTGTTAGGCTTAGGACTAGGACTTTTAAAACCAGGAAGCCCTGGGCTCCAGGCACACTGCAGCTGCGAAAGGCATCCCAAGGGGAGCGCAAAAGTGACGCAACTTGGCTGCCACCACTGATATTTCCATGAGACCATTCCTAACCATAGGTTGATTTTCCTTCCTAGGGTTAAGGTTTGAGTTACGCCTAGGGTAAGGGCTCTATTAACCAGAAAGCCCTGAGTTCCAAGAACACAGCAGCTGCGAAGGACTAGCCAAGAAGAGCGCAAAAGTACCACAACATGCCTGCCTCCACAGCTTTTTCCTTGGGGACATGCCTAATTCCTGGCTGATTTGCCTTTCTCGTCTTAGGGTTGGGGTTCGGCCTAGGGCTAGGATTTTTAAAAGCAGGAAGCCCTGAGTTCCAGGCACACTGGAGCTGTGAAAGGCATCCAAAAGGGAGTGCAAAAGTGCCACAACATGGCTGCTTTCACGGCTTTTTCCTTGGCAAGAAGCCTAACACCAGGCTGACATACTTTCCCAGGGTTACTGTTAGGCTTAGGCCTAGGGCTAGGATTTTTGAAACTAGGAAGCCCTGGGCTCCAGGCACACTGCAGCTGTTCAAGGCATCCCAAGGGGAGTACAAAAGTGCAACAACATGGCAGCTTTCACAGCTTTTTCCTTGGCACCATCCCTATACCTAGGCTGATTTATCTGCCTAGGGTTAGGGTTAGGGTTCAGCCTAGGGCTTGGATTTCTTTAACCAGGAAGCCCTGAGTTCCAGGCTTACTTCATCTGCCAAAGGCATCCCAAAGGGAGTGCAGAAGTGCCACAACATGGCTGCTTTCACGGCTTTTCCCTTAGGAAGAACCCTAATACCCGGCTGATTTACCTTCCTAGGGTTACTGTTAGGCTTAGGCCTAGGACTTTTAAAACCAGGAAGCCCTGGGCTCCAGGCACACTGCAGCTGCGAAAGGCATCCCAAGGGGAGCGCAAAAGTGACGCAACTTGGCTGCCACCACTGATATTTCCATGAGACCATCCCGAACCATAGGCTGATTTTCCTTCCTAGGGTTAAGGTTTGAGTTACGCCTAGGGTAAGGGTCTATTAACCAGAAAGCCCTGAGTTCCAAGAACACAGCAGCTGCGAAGGACTACCCAAGAAGAGCGCAAAAGTACCACAACATGCCTGCCTCCACAGCTTTTTCCTTGGGGACATGCCTAATTCCTGGCTGATTTGCCTTTCTCGTCTTAGGGTTGGGGTTCGGCCTAGGGCTAGGATTTTTAAAATCAGGAAGCCCTGAGTTCCAGGCACACTGGAGCTGTGAAAGGCAGCCAAAAGGGAGTGCAAAAGTGCCACAACATGGCTGCTTTCACGGCTTTTTCCTTGGCAAGAAACCTAACATCAGGCTGATTTACTTTCCCAGGGTTACTGTTAGGCTTAGGCCTAGGGCTAGGATTTTTGAAACTAGGAAGCCCTTAGCTCCAGGCACACTGCAGCTGTTCAAGGCATCCCAAGGGGAGTACAAAAGTGCAACAACATGGCAGCTTTCACAGCTTTTTCCTTGGCACCATCCCTATACGTGGGCTGATTTATCTGCCTAGGGTTAGGGTTAGGGTTCAGCCTAGGGCTTGAATTTTTTTTACCAGGAAGCCCTGAGTTCCAGGCTTACTTCATCTGCCAAAGGCATCCCAAAGGGAGTGCAGAAGTGCCACAACATGGCTGCTTTCACGGCTTTTCCCTTAGGAAGAACCCTAATACCCGGCTGATTTACCTTCCTAGGGTTACTGTTAGGCTTAGGCCTAGGACTTTTAAAACCAGGAAGCCCTGGGCTCCAGGCACACTGCAGCTGCGAAAGGCATCCCAAGGGGAGCGCAAAAGTGACGCAACTTGGCTGCCACCACTGATATTTCCATGAGACCATCCTGAACCATAGGCTGATTTTCCTTCCTAGGGTTAAGGTTTGAGTTACGCCTAGGGTAAGGGTTCTATTAACCAGAAAGCCCTGAGTTCCAAGAACACAGCAGCTGCGAAGGACTAGCCAAGAAGAGCGCAAAAGTACCACAACATGCCTGCCTCCACAGCTTTTTCCTTGGGGACATGCCTAATTCCTGGCTGATTTGCCTTTCTCGTCTTAGGGTTGGGGTTCGGCCTAGGGCTAGGATTTTTAAAAGCAGGAAGCCCTGAGTTCCAGGCACACTGGAGCTGTGAAAGGCATCCAAAAGGGAGTGCAAAAGTGCCACAACATGTCTGTTTCACGGCTTTTTCCTTGGCAAGAAGCCTAACATCAGGCTGATTTACTTTCCCAGGGTTACTGTTAGGCTTAGGCCTAGGGCTAGGATTTTTGAAACTAGGAAGCCCTTAGCTCCAGGCACACTGCAGCTGTTCAAGGCATCCCAAGGGGAGTACAAAAGTGCAACAACATGGCAGCTTTCACAGCTTTTTCCTTGGCACCATCCCTATACCTAGGCTGATTTATCTGCCTAGGGTTAGGGTTAGGGTTCAGCCTAGGGCTTGAATTTTTTTTACCAGGAAGCCCTGAGTTCCAGGCTTACTTCATCTGCCAAAGGCATCCCAAAGGGAGTGCAGAAGTGCCACAACATGGCTGCTTTCACGGCTTTTCCCTTAGGAAGAACCCTAATACCCGGCTGATTTACCTTCCTAGGGTTACTGTTAGGCTTAGGCCTAGGACTTTTAAAACCAGGAAGCCCTGGGCTCCAGGCACACTGCAGCTGCAAAAGGCATCCCAAGGGGAGCGCAAAAGTGACGCAACTTGGCTGCCACCACTGATATTTCCATGAGACCATCCCGAACCATAGGCTGATTTTCCTTCCTAGGGTTAAGGTTTGAGTTACGCCTAGGGTAAGGGTTCTATTAACCAGAAAGCCCTGAGTTCCAAGAACACAGCAGCTGCGAAGGACTAGCCAAGAAGAGCGCAAAAGTACCACAACATGCCTGCCTCCACAGCTTTTTCCTTGGGGACATGCCTAATTCCTGGCTGATTTGCCTTTCTCGTCTTAGGGTTGGGGTTCGGCCTAGGGCTAGGATTTTTAAAAGCAGGAAGCCCTGAGTTCCAGGCACACTGGAGCTGTGAAAGGCATCCAAAAGGGAGTGCAAAAGTGCCACAACATGTCTGTTTCACGGCTTTTTCCTTGGCAAGAAGCCTAACATCAGGCTGATTTACTTTCCCAGGGTTACTGTTAGGCTTAGGCCTAGGGCTAGGATTTTTGAAACTAGGAAGCCCTTAGCTCCAGGCACACTGCAGCTGTTCAAGGCATCCCAAGGGGAGTACAAAAGTGCAACAACATGGCAGCTTTCACAGCTTTTTCCTTGGCACCATCCCTATACCTAGGCTGATTTATCTGCCTAGGGTTAGGGTTAGGGTTCAGCCTAGGGCTTGAATTTTTTTTACCAGGAAGCCCTGAGTTCCAGGCTTACTTCATCTGCCAAAGGCATCCCAAAGGGAGTGCAGAAGTGCCACAACATGGCTGCTTTCACGGCTTTTCCCTTAGGAAGAACCCTAATACCCGGCTGATTTACCTTCCTAGGGTTACTGTTAGGCTTAGGCCTAGGACTTTTAAAACCAGGAAGCCCTGGGCTCCAGGCACACTGCAGCTGCGAAAGGCATCCCAAGGGGAGCGCAAAAGTGACGCAACTTGGCTGCCACCACTGATATTTCCATGAGAGCATCCCGAACCATAGGCTGATTTTCCTTCCTAGGGTTAAGGTTTGAGTTACGCCTAGGGTAAGGGTTCTATTAACCAGAAAGCCCTGAGTTCCAAGAACACAGCAGCTGCGAAGGACTAGCCAAGAAGAGCGCAAAAGTACCACAACATGCCTGCCTCCACAGCTTTTTCCTTGGGGACATGCCTAATTCCTGGCTGATTTGCCTTTCTCGTCTTAGGGTTGGGGTTCGGCCTAGGGCTAGGATTTTTAAAATCAGGAAGCCCTGAGTTCCAGGCACACTGCAGCTGTGAAAGGCATCCAAAAGGGAGTGCAAAAGTGCCACAACATGGCTGCTTTCACGGCTTTTTCCTTGGCAAGAAACCTAACATCAGGCTGATTTACTTTCCCAGGGTTACTGTTAGGCTTAGGCCTAGGGCTAGGATTTTTGAAACTAGGAAGCCCTGGGCTCCAGGCACACTGCAGCTGTTCAAGGCATCCCAAGGGGAGTACAAAAGTGCAACAACATGGCAGCTTTCACAGCTTTTTCCTTGGCACCATCCCTATACCTAGGCTGATTTATCTGCCTAGGGTTAGGGTTAGGGTTCAGCCTAGGGCTTGGATTTCTTTAACCAGGAAGCCCTGAGTTCCAGGCTTACTTCATCTGCCAAAGGCATCCCAAAGGGAGTGCAGAAGTGCCACAACATGGCTGCTTTCACGGCTTTTCCCTTAGGAAGAACCCTAATACCCGGCTGATTTACCTTCCTAGGGTTACTGTTAGGCTTAGGCCTAGGACTTTTAAAACCAGGAAGCCCTGGGCTCCAGGCACACTGCAGCTGCAAAAGGCATCCCAAGGGGAGCGCAAAAGTGACGCAACTTGGCTGCCACCACTGATATTTCCATGAGACCATCCCGAACCATAGGCTGATTTTCCTTCCTAGGGTTAAGGTTTGAGTTACGCCTAGGGTAAGGGTTCTATTAACCAGAAAGCCCTGAGTTCCAAGAACACAGCAGCTGCGAAGGACTAGCCAAGAAGAGCGCAAAAGTACCACAACATGCCTGCCTCCACAGCTTTTTCCTTGGGGACATGCCTAATTCCTGGCTGATTTGCCTTTCTCGTCTTAGGGTTGGGGTTCGGCCTAGGGCTAGGATTTTTAAAAGCAGGAAGCCCTGAGTTCCAGGCACACTGGAGCTGTGAAAGGCATCCAAAAGGGAGTGCAAAAGTGCCACAACATGGCTGCTTTCACGGCTTTTTCCTTGGCAAGAAGCCTAACACCAGGCTGATTTACCTTCCCAGGGTTACTGTTAGGCTTAGGCCTAGGGCTAGGATTTTTGAAACTAGGAAGCCCTTAGCTCCAGGCACACTGCAGCTGTTCAAGGCATCCCAAGGGGAGTACAAAAGTGCAACAACATGGCAGCTTTCACAGCTTTTTCCTTGGCACCATCCCTATACCTGGGCTGATTTATCTGCCTAGGGTTAGGGTTAGGGTTCAGCCTAGGGCTTGGATTTCTTTAACCAGGAAGCCCTGAGTTCCAGGCTTACTTCATCTGCCAAAGGCATCCCAAAGGGAGTGCAGAAGTGCCACAACATGGCTGCTTTCACGGCTTT
>NW_026683106.1:0-28033 GCF_027887145.1 Ammospiza caudacuta | reverse complement strand
ACTCAGGGCTTCCTGGTTAAAGAAATCCAAGCCCTAGGCTGAACCCTAACCCTAACCCTAGGCAGATAAATCAGCCTAGGTATAGGGATGGTGCCAAGGAAAAAGCTGTGAAAGCTGCCATGTTGTTGCACTTTTGTACTCCCCTTGGGATGCCTTGAACAGCTGCAGTGTGCCTGGAGCCCAGGGCTTCCTAGTTTTAAAAATCCTAGCCCTAGGCCTAAGCCTAACAGTAACCCTGGGAAGGCAAATCAGCCTGGTGTTAGGCGTCTTGCCAAGGAAAAAGCCGTGAAAGCAGCCATGTTGTGGCACTTTTGCACTCCCTTTTGGATGCCTTTCACAGCTGCAGTGTGCCTGGAACTCAGGGCTTCCTGCTTTTAAAAATCCTAGCCCTAGGCCGAACCCCAACCCTAAGACGAGAAAGGCAAATCAGCCAGGAATTAGGCATGTCCCCAAGGAAAAAGCTGTGGAGGCAGGCATGTTGTGGTACTTTTGCGCTCTTCTTGGCTAGTCCTTCGCAGCTGCTGTGTTCTTGGAACTCAGGGCTTTCTGGTTAATAGAGCCCTTACCCTAGGCGTAACTCAAACCTTAACCCTAGGAAGGAAAATCAGCCTATGGTTCGGGATGGTCTCATGGAAATATCAGTGGTGGCAGCCAAGTTGCGTCACTTTTGCGCTCCCCTTGGGATGCCTTTCGCAGCTGCAGTGTGCCTGGAGCCCAGGGCTTCCTGGTTTTAAAAGTCCTAGGCCTAAGCCTAACAGTAACCCTAGGAAGGTAAATCAGCCGGGTATTAGGGTTCTTCCTAAGGGAAAAGCCATGAAAGCAGCCATGTTGTGGCACTTCTGCACTCCCTTTGGGATGCCTTTGGCAGATGAAGTAAGCCTGGAACTCAGGGCTTCCTGGTTAAAGAAATCCAAGCCCTAGGCTGAACCCTAACCCTAACCCTAGGCAGATAAATCAGCCTAGGTATAGGGATGGTGCCAAGGAAAAAGCTGTGAAAGCTGCCATGTTGTTGCACTTTTGTACTCCCCTTGGGATGCCTTGAACAGCTGCAGTGTGCCTGGAGCCCAGGGCTTCCTAGTTTTAAAAATCCTAGCCCTAGGCCTAAGCCTAACAGTAACCCTGGGAAGGCAAATCAGCCTTGTGTTAGGCGTCTTGCCAAGGAAAAAGCCGTGAAAGCAGCCATGTTGTGGCACTTTTGCACTCCCTTTTGGATGCCTTTCACAGCTGCAGTGTGCCTGGAACTCAGGGCTTCCTGCTTTTAAAAAATCCTAGCCCTAGGCCGAACCCCAACCCTAAGACGAGAAAGGCAAATCAGCCAGGAATTAGGCATGTCCCCAAGGAAAAAGCTGTGGAGGCAGGCATGTTGTGGTACTTTTGCGCTCTTCTTGGGTAGTCCTTCGCAGCTGCTGTGTTCTTGGAACTCAGGGCTTTCTGGTTAATAGACCCTTACCCTAGGCGTAACTCAAACCTTAACCCTAGGAAGGAAAATCAGCCTATGGTTCGGGATGGTCTCATGGAAATATCAGTGGTGGCAGCCAAGTTGCGTCACTTTTGCGCTCCCCTTGGGATGCCTTTCGCAGCTGCAGTGTGCCTGGAGCCCAGGGCTTCCTGGTTTTAAAAGTCCTAGGCCTAAGCCTAACAGTAACCCTAGGAAGGTAAATCAGCCGGGTATTAGGGTTCTTCCTAAGGGAAAAGCCGTGAAAGCAGTCATGTTGTGGCACTTCTGCACTCCCTTTGGGATGCCTTTGGCAGATGAAGTAAGCCTGGAACTCAGGGCTTCCTGGTTAAAAAATCCAAGCCCTAGGCTGAACCCTAACCCTAACCCTAGGCAGATAAATCAGCCTAGGTATAGGGATGGTGCCAAGGAAAAAGCTGTGAAAGCTGCCATGTTGTTGCACTTTTGTACTCCCCTTGGGATGCCTTGAACAGCTGCAGTGTGCCTGGAGCCCAGGGCTTCCTAGTTTTAAAAATCCTAGCCCTAGGCCTAAGCCTAACAGTAACCCTGGGAAGGCAAATCAGCCTGGTGTTAGGCGTCTTGCCAAGGAAAAAGCCGTGAAAGCAGCCATGTTGTGGCACTTTTGCACTCCCTTTTGGATGCCTTTCACAGCTGCAGTGTGCCTGGAACTCAGGGCTTCCTGCTTTTAAAAATCCTAGCCCTAGGCCGAACCTCAAACCTAAGACGAGAAAGGCAAATCAGCCAGGAATTAGGCATGTCCCCAAGGAAAAAGCTGTGGAGGCAGGCATGTTGTGGTACTTTTGCGCTCTTCTTGGCTAGTCCTTCGCAGCTGCTGTGTTCTTGGAAGTCAGGGCTTTCTGGTTAATAGACCCTTACCCTAGGCGTAACTCAAACCTTAACCCTAGGAAGGAAAATCAGCCTATGGTTCGGGATGGTCTCATGGAAATATCAGTGGTGGCAGCCAAGTTGCGTCACTTTTGCGCTCCCTTGGGATGCCTTTCGCAGCTGCAGTGTGCCTGGAGCCCAGGGCTTCCTGGTTTTAAAAGTCCTAGGCCTAAGCCTAACAGTAACCCTAGGAAGGTAAATCAGCCGGGTATTAGGGTTCTTCCTAAGGGAAAAGCCGTGAAAGCAGCCATGTTGTGGCACTTCTGCACTCCCTTTGGGATGCCTTTGGCAGATGAAGTAAGCCTGGAACTCAGGGCTTCCTGGTTAAAGAAATCCAAGCCCTAGGCTGAACCCTAACCCTAACCCTAGGCAGATAAATCAGCCTAGGTATAGGGATGGTGCCAAGGAAAAAGCTGTGAAAGCTGCCATGTTGTTGCACTTTTGTACTCCCCTTGGGATGCCTTGAACAGCTGCAGTGTGCCTGGAGCTAAGGGCTTCCTAGTTTTAAAAATCCTAGCCCTAGGCCTAAGCCTAACAGTAACCCTGGGAAGGTAAATCAGCCTGCTGTTAGGCTTCTTGCCAAGGAAAAAGCCGTGAAAGCAGCCATGTTGTGGCACTTTTGCACTCCCTTTTGGATGCCTTTCACAGCTCCAGTGTGCCTGGAACTCAGGGCTTCCTGCTTTTAAAAATCCTAGCCCTAGGCCGAACCCCAACCCTAAGACGAGAAAGGCAAATCAGCCAGGAATTAGGCATGTCCCCAAGGAAAAAGCTGTGGAGGCAGGCATGTTGTGGTACTTTTGCGCTCTTCTTGGCTAGTCCTTCGCAGCTGCTGTGTTCTTGGAACTCAGGGCTTTCTGGTTAATAGAGCCCTTACCCTAGGCGTAACTCAAACCTTAAGCCTAGGAAGGAAAATCAGCCTATGGTTCGGGATGGTCTCATGGAAATATCAGTGGTGGCAGCCAAGTTGCGTCACTTTTGCACTCCCCTTGGGATGCCTTTCGCAGCTGCAGTGTGCCTGGAGCCCAGGGCTTCCTGGTTTTAAAAGTCCTAGGCCTAAGCCTAACAGTAACCCTAGGAAGGTAAATCAGCCGGGTATTAGGGTTCTTCCTAAGGGAAAAGCCGTGAAAGCAGCCATGTTGTGGCACTTCTGCACTCCCTTTGGGATGCCTTTGGCAGATGAAGTAAGCCTGGAACTCAGGGCTTCCTGGTTAAAGAAATCCAAGCCCTAGGCTGAACCCTAACCCTAACCCTAGGCAGATAAATCAGCCTAGGTATAGGGATGGTGCCAAGGAAAAAGCTGTGAAAGCTGCCATGTTGTTGCACTTTTGTACTCCCCTTGGGATGCCTTGAACAGCTGCAGTGTGCCTGGAGCTAAGGGCTTCCTAGTTTTAAAAATCCTAGCCCTAGCCCTAAGCCTAACAGTAACCCTGGGAAGGTAAATCAGCCTGGTGTTAGGCTTCTTGCCAAGGAAAAAGCCGTGAAAGCAGCCATGTTGTGGCACTTTTGCACTCCCTTTTGGATGCCTTTCACAGCTGCAGTGTGCCTGGAACTCAGGGCTTCCTGCTTTTAAAAATCCTAGCCCTAGGCCGAACCCCAACCCTAAGACGAGAAAGGCAAATCAGCCAGGAATTAGGCATGTCCCCAAGGAAAAAGCTGTGGAGGCAGGCATGTTGTGGTACTTTTGCGCTCTTCTTGGCTAGTCCTTCGCAGCTGCTGTGTTCTTGGAACTCAGGGCTTTCTGGTTAATAGACCCTTACCCTAGGCGTAACTCAAACCTTAACCCTAGGAAGGAAAATCAGCCTATGGTTCGGGATGCTCTCATGGAAATATCAGTGGTGGCAGCCAAGTTGCGTCACTTTTGCGCTCCCCTTGGGATGCCTTTCGCAGCTGCAGTGTTGCCTGGAGCCCAGGGTTTCCTGGTTTTAAAAGTCCTAGGCCTAAGCCTAACAGTAACCCTAGGAAGGTAAATCAGCCGGGTATTAGGGTTCTTCCTAAGGGAAAAGCCGTGAAAGCAGCCATGTTGTGGCACTTCTGCACTCCCTTTGGGATGCCTTTGGCAGATGAAGTAAGCCTGGAACTCAGGGCTTCCTGGTTAAAAAAATCCAAGCCCTAGGCTGAACCCTAACCCTAACCCTAGGCAGATAAATCAGCCTAGGTATAGGGATGGTGCCAAGGAAAAAGCTGTGAAAGCTGCCATGTTGTTGCACTTTTGTACTCCCCTTGGGATGCCTTGAACAGCTGCAGTGTGCCTGGAGCCCAGGGCTTCCTAGTTTCAAAAATCCTAGCCCTAGGCCTAAGCCTAACAGTAACCCTGGGAAGGTAAATCAGCCTGGTGTTAGGCGTCTTGCCAAGGAAAAAGCCGTGAAAGCAGCCATGTTGTGGCACTTTTGCACTCCCTTTTGGATGCCTTTCACAGCTGCAGTGTGCCTGGAACTCAGGGCTTCCTGCTTTTAAAAATCCTAGCCCTAGGCCGAACCCCAACCCTAAGACGAGAAAGGCAAATCAGCCAGGAATTAGGCATGTCCCCAAGGAAAAAGCTGTGGAGGCAGGCATGTTGTGGTACTTTTGCGCTCTTCTTGGGTAGTCCTTCGCAGCTGCTGTGTTCTTGGAACTCAGGGCTTTCTGGTTAATAGACCCTTACCCTAGGCGTAACTCAAACCTTAACCCTAGGAAGGAAAATCAGCCTATGGTTCGGGATGGTCTCATGGAAATATCAGTGGTGGCAGCCAAGTTGCGTCACTTTTGCGCTCCCCTTGGGATGCCTTTCGCAGCTGCAGTGTGCCTGGAGCCCAGGGCTTCCTGGTTTTAAAAGTCCTAGGCCTAAGCCTAACAGTAACCCTAGGAAGGTAAATCAGCCGGGTATTAGGGTTCTTCCTAAGGGAAAAGCCGTGAAAGCAGCCATGTTGTGGCACTTCTGCACTCCCTTTGGGATGCCTTTGGCAGATGAAGTAAGCCTGGAACTCAGGGCTTCCTGGTTAAAGAAATCCAAGCCCTAGGCTGAAGCCTAACCCTAACCCTAGGCAGATAAATCAGCCTAGGTATAGGGATGGTGCCAAGGAAAAAGCTGTGAAAGCTGCCATGTTGTTGCACTTTTGTACTCCCCTTGGGATGCCTTGAACAGCTGCAGTGTGCCTGGAGCTAAGGGCTTCCTAGTTTTAAAAATCCTAGCCCTAGGCCTAAGCCTAACAGTAACCCTGGGAAGGTAAATCAGCCTGGTGTTAGGCTTCTTGCCAAGGAAAAAGCCGTGAAAGCAGCCATGTTGTGGCACTTTTGCACTCCCTTTTGGATGCCTTTCACAGCTGCAGTGTGCCTGGAACTCAGGGCTTCCTGATTTTAAAAATCCTAGCCCTAGGCCGAACCCCAACCCTAAGACGAGAAAGGCAAATCAGCCAGGAATTAGGCATGTCCCCAAGGAAAAAGCTGTGGAGGCAGGCATGTTGTGGTACTTTTGCGCTCTTCTTGGGTAGTCCTTCGCAGCTGCTGTGTTCTTGGAACTCAGGGCTTTCTGGTTAATAGACCCTTACCCTAGGCGTAACTCAAACCTTAACCCTAGGAAGGAAAATCAACCTATGGTTCGGGATGGTCTCATGGAAATATCAGTGGTGGCAGCCAAGTTGCGTCACTTTTGCGCTCCCCTTGGGATGCCTTTCGCAGCTGCAGTGTGCCTGGAGCCCAGGGCTTCCTGGTTTTAAAAGTCCTAGGCCTAAGCCTAACAGTAACCCTAGGAAGGTAAATCAGCCGGGTATTAGGGTTCTTCCTAAGGGAAAAGCCGTGAAAGCAGTCATGTTGTGGCACTTCTGCACTCCCTTTGGGATGCCTTTGGCAGATGAAGTAAGCCTGGAACTCAGGGCTTCCTGGTTAAAAAAATCCAAGCCCTAGGCTGAACCCTAACCCTAACCCTAGGCAGATAAATCAGCCTAGGTATAGGGATGGTGCCAAGGAAAAAGCTGTGAAAGCTGCCATGTTGTTGCACTTTTGTACTCCCCTTGGGATGCCTTGAACAGCTGCAGTGTGCCTGGAGCCCAGGGCTTCCTAGTTTTAAAAATCCTAGCCCTAGGCCTAAGCCTAACAGTAACCCTGGGAAGGCAAATCAGCCTGGTGTTAGGCGTCTTGCCAAGGAAAAAGCCGTGAAAGCAGCCATGTTGTGGCACTTTTGCACTCCCTTTTGGATGCCTTTCACAGCTGCAGTGTGCCTGGAACTCAGGGCTTCCTGCTTTTAAAAATCCTAGCCCTAGGCCGAACCTCAAACCTAAGACGAGAAAGGCAAATCAGCCAGGAATTAGGCATGTCCCCAAGGAAAAAGCTGTGGAGGCAGGCATGTTGTGGTACTTTTGCGCTCTTCTTGGCTAGTCCTTCGCAGCTGCTGTGTTCTTGGAAGTCAGGGCTTTCTGGTTAATAGACCCTTACCCTAGGCGTAACTCAAACCTTAACCCTAGGAAGGAAAATCAGCCTATGGTTCGGGATGGTCTCATGGAAATATCAGTGGTGGCAGCCAAGTTGCGTCACTTTTGCGCTCCCCTTGGGATGCCTTTCGCAGCTGCAGTGTGCCTGGAGCCCAGGGCTTCCTGGTTTTAAAAGTCCTAGGCCTAAGCCTAACAGTAACCCTAGGAAGGTAAATCAGCCGGGTATTAGGGTTCTTCCTAAGGGAAAAGCCGTGAAAGCAGCCATGTTGTGGCACTTCTGCACTCCCTTTGGGATGCCTTTGGCAGATGAAGTAAGCCTGGAACTCAGGGCTTCCTGGTTAAAGAAATCCAAGCCCTAGGCTGAACCCTAACCCTAACCCTAGGCAGATAAATCAGCCTAGGTATAGGGATGGTGCCAAGGAAAAAGCTGTGAAAGCTGCCATGTTGTTGCACTTTTGTACTCCCCTTGGGATGCCTTGAACAGCTGCAGTGTGCCTGGAGCTAAGGGCTTCCTAGTTTTAAAAATCCTAGCCCTAGGCCTAAGCCTAACAGTAACCCTGGGAAGGTAAATCAGCCTGCTGTTAGGCTTCTTGCCAAGGAAAAAGCCGTGAAAGCAGCCATGTTGTGGCACTTTTGCACTCCCTTTTGGATGCCTTTCACAGCTCCAGTGTGCCTGGAACTCAGGGCTTCCTGCTTTTAAAAATCCTAGCCCTAGGCCGAACCCCAACCCTAAGACGAGAAAGGCAAATCAGCCAGGAATTAGGCATGTCCCCAAGGAAAAAGCTGTGGAGGCAGGCATGTTGTGGTACTTTTGCGCTCTTCTTGGCTAGTCCTTCGCAGCTGCTGTGTTCTTGGAACTCAGGGCTTTCTGGTTAATAGAGCCCTTACCCTAGGCGTAACTCAAACCTTAAGCCTAGGAAGGAAAATCAGCCTATGGTTCGGGATGGTCTCATGGAAATATCAGTGGTGGCAGCCAAGTTGCGTCACTTTTGCACTCCCCTTGGGATGCCTTTCGCAGCTGCAGTGTGCCTGGAGCCCAGGGCTTCCTGGTTTTAAAAGTCCTAGGCCTAAGCCTAACAGTAACCCTAGGAAGGTAAATCAGCCGGGTATTAGGGTTCTTCCTAAGGGAAAAGCCGTGAAAGCAGCCATGTTGTGGCACTTCTGCACTCCCTTTGGGATGCCTTTGGCAGATGAAGTAAGCCTGGAACTCAGGGCTTCCTGGTTAAAAAAATCCAAGCCCTAGGCTGAACCCTAACCCTAACCCTAGGCAGATAAATCAGCCTAGGTATAGGGATGGTGCCAAGGAAAAAGCTGTGAAAGCTGCCATGTTGTTGCACTTTTGTACTCCCCTTGGGATGCCTTGAACAGCTGCAGTGTGCCTGGAGCCCAGGGCTTCCTAGTTTAAAAAATCCTAGCCCTAGGCCTAAGCCTAACAGTAACCCTGGGAAGGTAAATCAGCCTGGTGTTAGGCGTCTTGCCAAGGAAAAAGCCGTGAAAGCAGCCATGTTGTGGCACTTTTGCACTCCCTTTTGGATGCCTTTCACAGCTGCAGTGTGCCTGGAACTCAGGGCTTCCTGCTTTTAAAAATCCTAGCCCTAGGCCGAACCCCAACCCTAAGACGAGAAAGGCAAATCAGCCAGGAATTAGGCATGTCCCCAAGGAAAAAGCTGTGGAGGCAGGCATGTTGTGCTACTTTTGCGCTCTTCTTGGCTAGTCCTTCGCAGCTGCTGTGTTCTTGGAACTCAGGGCTTTCTGGTTAATAGACCCTTACCCTAGGCGTAACTCAAACCTTAACCCTAGGAAGGAAAATCAGCCTATGATTCGGGATGGTCTCATGGAAATATCAGTGGTGGCAGCCAAGTTGCGTCACTTTTGCGCTCCCCTTGGGATGCCTTTCGCAGCTGCAGTGTGCCTGGAGCCCAGGGCTTCCTGGTTTTAAAAGTCCTAGGCCTAAGCCTAACAGTAACCCTAGGAAGGTAAATCAGCCGGGTATTAGGGTTCTTCCTAAGGGAAAAGCCGTGAAAGCAGCCATGTTGTGGCACTTCTGCACTCCCTTTGGGATGCCTTTGGCAGATGAAGTAAGCCTGGAACTCAGGGCTTCCTGGTTAAAGAAATCCAAGCCCTAGGCTGAAGCCTAACCCTAACCCTAGGCAGATAAATCAGCCTAGGTATAGGGATGGTGCCAAGGAAAAAGCTGTGAAAGCTGCCATGTTGTTGCACTTTTGTACTCCCCTTGGGATGCCTTGAACAGCTGCAGTGTGCCTGGAGCTAAGGGCTTCCTAGTTTTAAAAATCCTAGCCCTAGGCCTAAGCCTAACAGTAACCCTGGGAAGGTAAATCAGCCTGGTGTTAGGCTTCTTGCCAAGGAAAAAGCCGTGAAAGCAGCCATGTTGTGGCACTTTTGCACTCCCTTTTGGATGCCTTTCACAGCTCCAGTGTGCCTGGAACTCAGGGCTTCCTGATTTTAAAAATCCTAGCCCTAGGCCGAACCCCAACCCTAAGACGAGAAAGGCAAATCAGCCAGGAATTAGGCATGTCCCCAAGGAAAAAGCTGTGGAGGCAGGCATGTTGTGGTACTTTTGCGCTCTTCTTGGGTAGTCCTTCGCAGCTGCTGTGTTCTTGGAACTCAGGGCTTTCTGGTTAATAGACCCTTACCCTAGGCGTAACTCAAACCTTAACCCTAGGAAGGAAAATCAACCTATGGTTCGGGATGGTCTCATGGAAATATCAGTGGTGGCAGCCAAGTTGCGTCACTTTTGCGCTCCCCTTGGGATGCCTTTCGCAGCTGCAGTGTGCCTGGAGCCCAGGGCTTCCTGGTTTTAAAAGTCCTAGGCCTAAGCCTAACAGTAACCCTAGGAAGGTAAATCAGCCGGGTATTAGGGTTCTTCCTAAGGGAAAAGCCGTGAAAGCAGCCATGTTGTGGCACTTCTGCACTCCCTTTGGGATGCCTTTGGCAGATGAAGTAAGCCTGGAACTCAGGGCTTCCTGGTTAAAGAAATCCAAGCCCTAGGCTGAACCCTAACCCTAACCCTAGGCAGATAAATCAGCCTAGGTATAGGGATGGTGCCAAGGAAAAAGCTGTGAAAGCTGCCATGTTGTTGCACTTTTGTACTCCCCTTGGGATGCCTTGAACAGCTGCAGTGTGCCTGGAGCTAAGGGCTTCCTAGTTTTAAAAATCCTAGCCCTAGGCCTAAGCCTAACAGTAACCCTGGGAAGGTAAATCAGCCTGGTGTTAGGCGTCTTGCCAAGGAAAAAGCCGTGAAAGCAGCCATGTTGTGGCACTTTTGCACTCCCTTTTGGATGCCTTTCACAGCTCCAGTGTGCCTGGAACTCAGGGCTTCCTGCTTTTAAAAATCCTAGCCCTAGGCCGAACCCCAACCCTAAGACGAGAAAGGCAAATCAGCCAGGAATTAGGCATGTCCCCAAGGAAAAAGCTGTGGAGGCAGGCATGTTGTGGTACTTTTGCGCTCTTCTTGGCTAGTCCTTCGCAGCTGCTGTGTTCTTGGAACTCAGGGCTTTCTGGTTAATAGACCCTTACCCTAGGCGTAACTCAAACCTTAACCCTAGGAAGGAAAATCAGCCTATGGTTCGGGATGGTCTCATGGAAATATCAGTGGTGGCAGCCAAGTTGCGTCACTTTTGCACTCCCCTTGGGATGCCTGCCTTTCGCAGCTGCAGTGTGCCTGGAGCCCAGGGCTTCCTGGTTTTAAAAGTCCTAGGCCTAAGCCTAACAGTAACCCTAGGAAGGTAAATCAGCCGGGTATTAGGGTTCTTCCTAAGGGAAAAGCCGTGAAAGCAGCCATGTTGTGGCACTTCTGCACTCCCTTTGGGATGCCTTTGGCAGATGAAGTAAGCCTGGAACTCAGGGCTTCCTGGTTAAAGAAATCCAAGCCCTAGGCTGAACCCTAACCCTAACCCTAGGCAGATAAATCAGCCTAGGTATAGGGATGGTGCCAAGGAAAAAGCTGTGAAAGCTGCCATGTTGTTGCACTTTTGTACTCCCCTTGGGATGCCTTGAACAGCTGCAGTGTGCCTGGAGCTAAGGGCTTCCTAGTTTTAAAAATCCTAGCCCTAGGCCTAAGCCTAACAGTAACCCTGGGAAGGTAAATCAGCCTGGTGTTAGGCTTCTTGCCAAGGAAAAAGCCGTGAAAGCAGCCATGTTGTGGCACTTTTGCACTCCCTTTTGGATGCCTTTCACAGCTCCAGTGTGCCTGGAACTCAGGGCTTCCTGATTTTAAAAATCCTAGCCCTAGGCCGAACCTCAACCCTAAGACGAGAAAGGCAAATCAGCCAGGAATTAGGCATGTCCCCAAGGAAAAAGCTGTGGAGGCAGGCATGTTGTGCTACTTTTGCGCTCTTCTTGGCTAGTCCTTCGCAGCTGCTGTGTTCTTGGAACTCAGGGCTTTCTGGTTAATAGACCCTTACCCTAGGCGTAACTCAAACCTTAACCCTAGGAAGGAAAATCAGCCTATGGTTCGGGATGGTCTCATGGAAATATCAGTGGTGGCAGCCAAGTTGCGTCACTTTTGCGCTCCCCTTGGGATGCCTTTCGCAGCTGCAGTGTGCCTGGAGCCCAGGGCTTCCTGGTTTTAAAAGTCCTAGGCCTAAGCCTAACAGTAACCCTAGGAAGGTAAATCAGCCGGGTATTAGGGTTCTTCCTAAGGGAAAAGCCGTGAAAGCAGCCATGTTGTGGCACTTCTGCACTCCCTTTGGGATGCCTTTGGCAGATGAAGTAAGCCTGGAACTCAGGGCTTCCTGGTTAAAGAAATCCAAGCCCTAGGCTGAACCCTAACCCTAACCCTAGGCAGATAAATCAGCCTAGGTATAGGGATGGTGCCAAGGAAAAAGCTGTGAAAGCTGCCATGTTGTTGCACTTTTGTACTCCCCTTGGGATGCCTTGAACAGCTGCAGTGTGCCTGGAGCTAAGGGCTTCCTAGTTTTAAAAATCCTAGCCCTAGGCCTAAGCCTAACAGTAACCCTGGGAAGGTAAATCAGCCTGGTGTTAGGCTTCTTGCCAAGGAAAAAGCCGTGAAAGCAGCCATGTTGTGGCACTTTTGCACTCCCTTTTGGATGCCTTTCACAGCTGCAGTGTGCCTGGAACTCAGGGCTTCCTGCTTTTAAAAATCCTAGCCCTAGGCCGAACCCCAACCCTAAGACGAGAAAGGCAAATCAGCCAGGAATTAGGCATGTCCCCAAGGAAAAAGCTGTGGAGGCAGGCATGTTGTGGTACTTTTGCGCTCTTCTTGGCTAGTCCTTCGCAGCTGCTGTGTTCTTGGAACTCAGGGCTTTCTGGTTAATAGACCCTTACCCTAGGCGTAACTCAAACCTTAACCCTAGGAAGGAAAATCAGCCTATGGTTCGGGATGGTCTCATGGAAATATCAGTGGTGGCAGCCAAGTTGCGTCACTTTTGCGCTGCCCTTGGGATGCCTTTCGCAGCTGCAGTGTTGCCTGGAGCCCAGGGTTTCCTGGTTTTAAAAGTCCTAGGCCTAAGCCTAACAGTAACCCTAGGAAGGTAAATCAGCCGGGTATTAGGGTTCTTCCTAAGGGAAAAGCCGTGAAAGCAGCCATGTTGTGGCACTTCTGCACTCCCTTTGGGATGCCTTTGGCAGATGAAGTAAGCCTGGAACTCAGGGCTTCCTGGTTAAAAAAATCCAAGCCCTAGGCTGAACCCTAACCCTAACCATAGGCAGATAAATCAGCCTAGGTATAGGGATGGTGCCAAGGAAAAAGCTGTGAAAGCTGCCATGTTGTTGCACTTTTGTACTCCCCTTGGGATGCCTTGAATAGCTGCAGTGTGCCTGGAGCTAAGGGCTACCTAGTTTTAAAAATCCTAGCCCTAGGCCTAAGCCTAACAGTAACCCTGGGAAGGTAAATCAGCCTGGTGTTAGGCTTCTTGCCAAGGAAAAAGCCGTGAAAGCAGCCATGTTGTGGCACTTTTGCACTCCCTTTTGGATGCCTTTCACAGCTCCAGTGTGCCTGGAACTCAGGGCTTCCTGCTTTTAAAAATCCTAGTCCTAGGCCGAACCCCAACCCTAAGACGAGAAAGGCAAATCAGCCAGGAATTAGACATGTCCCCAAGGAAAAAGCTGTGGAGGCAGGCATGTTGTGGTACTTTTGCGCTCTTCTTGGCTAGTCCTTCGCAGCTGCTGTGTTCTTGGAACTCAGGGCTTTCTGGTTAATAGAGCCCTTACCCTAGGCGTAACTCAAACCTTAACCCTAGGAAGGAAAATCAGCCTATGGTTCGGGATGGTCTCATGGAAATATCAGTGGTGGCAGCCAAGTTGCGTCACTTTTGCGCTCCCCTTGGGATGCCTTTCGCAGCTGCAGTGTGCCTGGAGCCCAGGGCTTCCTGGTTTTAAAAGTCCTAGGCCTAAGCCTAACAGTAACCCTAGGAAGGTAAATCAGCCGGGTATTAGGGTTCTTCCTAAGGGAAAAGCCGTGAAAGCAGCCATGTTGTGGCACTTCTGCACTCCCTTTGGGATGCCTTTGGCAGATGAAGTAAGCCTGGAACTCAGGGCTTCCTGGTTAAAGAAATCCAAGCCCTAGGCTGAACCCTAACCCTAACCCTAGGCAGATAAATCAGCCTAGGTATAGGGATGGTGCCAAGGAAAAAGCTGTGAAAGCTGCCATGTTGTTGCACTTTTGTACTCCCCTTGGGATGCCTTGAACAGCTGCAGTGTGCCTGGAGCTAAGGGCTTCCTAGTTTTAAAAATCCTAGCCCTAGGCCTAAGCCTAACAGTAACCCTGGGAAGGCAAATCAGCCTTGTGTTAGGCTTCTTGCCAAGGAAAAAGCCGTGAAAGCAGCCATGTTGTGGCACTTTTGCACTCCCTTTTGGATGCCTTTCACAGCTGCAGTGTGCCTGGAACTCAGGGCTTCCTGATTTTAAAAATCCTAGCCCTAGGCCGAACCCCAACCCTAAGACGAGAAAGGCAAATCAGCCAGGAATTAGGCATGTCCCCAAGGAAAAAGCTGTGGAGGCAGGCATGTTGTGGTACTTTTGCGCTCTTCTTGGCTAGTCCTTCGCAGCTGCTGTGTTCTTGGAACTCAGGGCTTGCTGGTTAATAGAACCCTTACCCTAGGAGTAACTCAAACCTTAACCCTAGGAAGGAAAATCAGCCTATGGTTCGGGATGGTCTCATGGAAATATCAGTGGTGGCAGCCAAGTTGCGTCACTTTTGCGCTCTCCTTGGGATGCCTTTTGCAGCTGCAGTGTGCCTGGAGCTAAGGGCTTCCTGGTTTTAAAAGTCCTAGGCCTAAGCCTAACAGTAACCCTAGGAAGGTAAATCAGCCGGGTATTAGGGTTCTTCCTAAGGGAAAAGCCATGAAAGCAGCCATGTTGTGGCACTTCTGCACTCCCTTTGGGATGCCTTTGGCAGATGAAGTAAGCCTGGAACTCAGGGCTTCCTGGTTAAAGAAATCCAAGCCCTAGGCTGAACCCTAACCCTAACCCTAGGCAGATAAATCAGCCTAGGTATAGGGATGGTGCCAAGGAAAAAGCTGTGAAAGCTGCCATGTTGTTGCACTTTTGTACTCCCCTTGGGATGCCTTGAACAGCTGCAGTGTGCCTGGAGCTAAGGGCTTCCTAGTTTTAAAAATCCTAGCCCTAGGCCTAAGCCTAATAGTAACCCTGGGAAGGTAAGTCAGCCTGGTGTTAGGCGTCTTGCCAAGGAACAAGCCGTGAAAGCAGCCATGTTGTGGCACTTCTGCACTCCCTTTTGGATGCCTTTCACAGCTGCAGTGTGCCTGGAACTCAGGGCTTCCTGATTTTAAAAATCCTAGCCCTAGGCCGAACCCCAACCCTAAGACGAGAAAGGCAAATCAGCCAGGAATTAGGCATGTCCCCAAGGAAAAAGCTGTGGAGGCAGGCATGTTGTGGTACTTTTGCGCTCTTCTTGGCTAGTCCTTCGCAGCTGCTGTGTTCTTGGAACTCAGGGCTTTCTGGTTAATAGACCCTTACCCTAGGCGTAACTCAAACCTTAACCCTAGGAAGGAAAATCAACCTATGGTTCGGGATGGTCTCATGGAAATATCAGTGGTGGCAGCCAAGTTGCGTCACTTTTGCGCTCCCCTTGAGATGCCTTTCGCAGCTGCAGTGTGCCTGGAGCCCAGGGCTTCCTGGTTTTAAAAGTCCTAGGCCTAAGCCTAACAGTAACCCTAGGAAGGTAAATCAGCCGGGTATTAGGGTTCTTTCTAAGGGAAAAGCCGTGAAAGCAGCCATGTTGTGGCACTTCTGCACTCCCTTTGGGATGCCTTTGGCAGATGAAGTAAGCCTGGAACTCAGGGCTTCCTGGTTAAAAAAATTCAAGCCCTAGGCTGAACCCTAACCCTAACCCTAGGCAGATAAATCAGCCCAGGTATAGGGATGGTGCCAAGGAAAAAGCTGTGAAAGCTGCCATGTTGTTGCACTATTGTACTCCCCTTGGGATGCCTTGAACAGCTGCAGTGTGCCTGGAGCTAAGGGCTTCCTAGTTTCAAAAATCCTAGCCCTAGGCCTAAGCCTAACAGTAACCCTGGGAAAGTAAATCAGCCTGATGTTAGGCTTCTTGCCAAGGAAAAAGCCGTGAAAGCAGCCATGTTGTGGCACTTCTGCACTCCCTTTGGGATGCCTTTGGCAGATGAAGTAAGCCTGGAACTCAGGGCTTCCTGGTTAAAGAAATCCAAGCCCTAGGCTGAACCCTAACCCTAACCCTAGGCAGATAAATCAGCCTAGGTATAGGGATGGTGCCAAGGAAAAAGCTGTGAAAGCTGCCATGTTGTTGCACTTTTGTACTCCCCTTGGGATGCCTTGAACAGCTGCAGTGTGCCTGGAGCCCAGGGCTTCCTAGTTTTAAAAATCCTAGCCCTAGGCCTAAGCCTAACAGTAACCCTGGGAAGGCAAATCAGCCTGGTGTTAGGCTTCTTGCCAAGGAAAAAGCCGTGAAAGCAGCCATGTTGTGGCACTTTTGCACTCCCTTTTGGATGCCTTTCACAGCTGCAGTGTGCCTGGAACTCAGGGCTTCCTGCTTTTAAAAATCCTAGCCCTAGGCCGAACCCCAACCCTAAGACGAGAAAGGCAAATCAGCCAGGAATTAGGCATGTCCCCAAGGAAAATGCTGTGGAGGCAGGCATGTTGTGGTACTTTTGCGCTCTTCTTGGCTAGTCCTTCGCAGCTGCTGTGTTCTTGGAACTCAGGGCTTGCTGGTTAATAGAACCCTTACCCTAGGCGTAACTCAAACCTTAACCCTAGGAAGGAAAATCAACCTATGGTTCGGGATGGTCTCATGGAAATATCAGTGGTGGCAGCCAAGTTGCGTCACTTTTGCGCTCCCCTTGGGATGCCTTTTGCAGCTGCAGTGTGCCTGGAGCCCAGGGCTTCCTGGTTTTAAAAGTCCTAGGCCTAAGCCTAACAGTAACCCTAGGAAGGTAAATCAGCCGGGTATTAGGGTTCTTCCTAAGGGAAAAGCCGTGAAAGCAGCCATGTTGTGGCACTTCTGCACTCCCTTTGGGATGCCTTTGGCAGATGAAGTAAGCCTGGAACTCAGGGCTTCCTGGTTAAAGAAATCCAAGCCCTAGGCTGAACCCTAACCCTAACCCTAGGCAGATAAATCAGCCTAGGTATAGGGATGGTGCCAAGGAAAAGCTGTGAAAGCTGCCATGTTGTTGCACTTTTGTACTCCCCTTGGGATGCCTTGAACAGCTGCAGTGTGCCTGGAGCTAAGGGCTTCCTAGTTTCAAAAATCCTAGCCCTAGGCCTAAGCCTAACAGTAACCCTGGGAAAGTATGTCAGCCTGGTGTTAGGCTTCTTGCCAAGGAAAAAGCCGTGAAAGCAGCCATGTTGTGGCACTTCTGCACTCCCTTTGGGATGCCTTTGGCAGATGAAGTAAGCCTGGAACTCAGGGCTTCCTGGTTAAAGAAATCCAAGCCCTAGGCTGAACCCTAACCCTAACCCTAGGCAGATAAATCAGCCTAGTTATAGGGATGGTGCCAAGGAAAAAGCTGTGAAAGCTGCCATGTTGTTGCACTTTTGTACTCCCCTTGGGATGCCTTGAACAGCTGCAGTGTGCCTGGAGCTAAGGGCTTCCTAGTTTCAAAAATCCTAGCCCTAGGCCTAAGCCTAACAGTAACCCTGGGAAAGTAAATCAGCCTGATTTTAGGCTTCTTGCCAAGGAAAAAGCCGTGAAACAGCCATGTTGTGGCACTTTTGCACTCCCTTTTGGATGCCTTTCACAGCTCCAGTGTGCCTGGAACTCAGGGCTTCCTGCTTTTAAAAATCCTAGCCCTAGGCCGAACCCCAACCCTAAGACGAGAAAGGCAAATCAGCCAGGAATTAGGCATGTCCCCAAGGAAAAAGCTGTGGAGGCAGGCATGTTGTGGTACTTTTGCGCTCTTCTTGGCTAGTCCTTCGCAGCTGCTGTGTTCTTGGAACTCAGGGCTTTCTGGTTAATAGAACCCTTACCCTAGGCGTAACTCAAACCTTAACCCTAGGAAGGAAAATCAACCTATGTTTCGGGATGGTCTCATGGAAATATCAGTGGTGGCAGCCAAGTTGCGTCACTTTTGCGCTCCCCTTGGGATGCCTTTTGCAGCTGCAGTGTGCCTGGAGCCCAGGGCTTCCTGGTTTTAAAAGTCCTAGGCCTAAGCCTAACAGTAACCCTAGGAAGGTAAATCAGCCGGGTATTAGGGTTCTTCCTAAGGGAAAAGCCGTGAAAGCAGCCATGTTGTGGCACTTCTGCACTCCCTTTGGGATGCCTTTGGCAGATGAAGTAAGCCTGGAACTCAGGGCTTCCTGGTTAAAGAAATCCAAGCCCTAGGCTGAACCCTAACCCTAACCCTAGGCAGATAAATCAGCCTAGGTATAGGGATGGTGCCAAGGAAAAAGCTGTGAAAGCTGCCATGTTGTTGCACTTTTGTACTCCCCTTGGGATGCCTTGAACAGCTGCAGTGTGCCTGGAGCCCAGGGCTTCCTAGTTTCAAAAATCCTAGCCCTAGGCCTAAGCCTAACAGTAACCCTGGGAAAGTATGTCAGCCTGGTGTTAGGCTTCTTGCCAAGGAAAAAGCCGTGAAAGCAGCCATGTTGTGGCACTTTTGCACTCCCTTTTGGATGCCTTTCACAGCTGCAGTGTGCCTGGAACTCAGGGCTTCCTGATTTTAAAAATCCTAGCCCTAGGCCGAACCCCAACCCTAAGACGAGAAAGGCAAATCAGCCAGGAATTAGGCATGTCCCCAAGGAAAAAGCTGTGGAGGCAGGCATGTTGTGGTACTTTTGCGCTCTTCTTGGCTAGTCCTTCGCAGCTGCTGTGTTCTTGGAACTCAGGGCTTTCTGGTTAATAGACCCTTACCCTAGGCGTAACTCAAACCTTAAGCCTAGGAAGGAAAATCAACCTATGGTTCGGGATGGTCTCATGGAAATATCAGTGGTGGCAGCCAAGTTGCGTCACTTTTGCGCTCCCCTTGAGATGCCTTTCGCAGCTGCAGTGTGCCTGGAGCCCAGGGCTTCCTGGTTTTAAAAGTCCTAGGCCTAAGCCTAACAGTAACCCTAGGAAGGTAAATCAGCCGGGTATTAGGGTTCTTTCTAAGGGAAAAGCCGTGAAAGCAGCCATGTTGTGGCACTTCTGCACTCCCTTTGGGATGCCTTTGGCAGATGAAGTAAGCCTGGAACTCAGGGCTTCCTGGTAAAAAAAATTCAAGCCCTAGGCTGAACCCTAACCCTAACCCTAGGCAGATAAATCAGCCCAGGTATAGGGATGGTGCCAAGGAAAAAGCTGTGAAAGCTGCCATGTTGTTGCACTTTTGTACTCCCCTTGGGATGCCTTGAACAGCTGCAGTGTGCCTGGAGCTAAGGGCTTCCTAGTTTCAAAAATCCTAGCCCTAGGCCTAAGCCTAACAGTAACCCTGGGAAAGTAAATCAGCCTGATGTTAGGCTTCTTGCCAAGGAAAAAGCCGTGAAAGCAGCCATGTTGTGGCACTTCTGCACTCCCTTTGGGATGCCTTTGGCAGATGAAGTAAGCCTGGAACTCAGGGCTTCCTGGTTAAAGAAATCCAAGCCCTAGGCTGAACCCTAACCCTAACCCTAGGCAGATAAATCAGCCTAGGTATAGGGATGGTGCCAAGGAAAAAGCTGTGAAAGCTGCCATGTTGTTGCACTTTTGTACTCCCCTTGGGATGCCTTGAACAGCTGCAGTGTGCCTGGAGCCCAGGGCTTCCTAGTTTTAAAAATCCTAGCCCTAGGCCTAAGCCTAACAGTAACCCTGGGAAGGCAAATCAGCCTGGTGTTAGGCTTCTTGCCAAGGAAAAAGCCGTGAAAGCAGCCATGTTGTGGCACTTTTGCACTCCCTTTTGGATGCCTTTCACAGCTCCAGTGTGCCTGGAACTCAGGGCTTCCTGCTTTTAAAAATCCTAGCCCTAGGCCGAACCCCAACCCTAAGACGAGAAAGGCAAATCAGCCAGGAATTAGGCATGTCCCCAAGGAAAATGCTGTGGAGGCAGGCATGTTGTGGTACTTTTGCGCTCTTTTTGGCTAGTCCTTCGCAGCTGCTGTGTTCTTGGAACTCAGGGCTTTCTGGTTAATAGAACCCTTACCCTAGGCGTAACTCAAACCTTAACCCTAGGAAGGAAAATCAGCCTATGGTTCGGGATGGTCTCATGGAAATATCAGTGGTGGCAGCCAAGTTGCGTCACTTTTGCGCTCTCCTTGGGATGCCTTTTGCAGCTGCAGTGTGCCTGGAGCCCAGGGCTTCCTGGTTTTAAAAGTCCTAGGCCTAAGCCTAACAGTAACCCTAGGAAGGTAAATCAGCCGGGTATTAGGGTTCTTCCTAAGGGAAAAGCCGTGAAAGCAGCCATGTTGTGGCACTTCTGCACTCCCTTTGGGATGCCTTTGGCAGATGAAGTAAGCCTGGAACTCAGGGCTTCCTGGTTAAAGAAATCCAAGCCCTAGGCTGAACCCTAACCCTAACCCTAGGCAGATAAATCAGCCTAGGTATAGGGATGGTGCCAAGGAAAAAGCTGTGAAAGCTGCCATGTTGTTGCACTTTTGTACTCCCCTTGGGATGCCTTGAACAGCTGCAGTGTGCCTGGAGCTAAGGGCTTCCTAGTTTCAAAAATCCTAGCCCTAGGCCTAAGCCTAACAGTAACCCTGGGAAAGTAAATCAGCCTGATGTTAGGCTTCTTGCCAAGGAAAAAGCCGTGAAACAGCCATGTTGTGGCACTTTTGCACTCCCTTTTGGATGCCTTTCACAGCTCCAGTGTGCCTGGAACTCAGGGCTTCCTGATTTTAAAAATCCTAGCCCTAGGCCGAACCCCAACCCTAAGACGAGAAAGGCAAATCAGCCAGGAATTAGGCATGTCCCCAAGGAAAAAGCTGTGGAGGCAGGCATGTTGTGGTACTTTTGCGCTCTTCTTGGCTAGTCCTTCGCAGCTGCTGTGTTCTTGGAACTCAGGGCTTTCTGGTTAATAGAACCCTTACCCTAGGCGTAACTCAAACCTTAACCCTAGGAAGGAAAATCAGCCTATGGTTCGGGATGGTCTCATGGAAATATCAGTGGTGGCAGCCAAGTTGCGTCACTTTTGCGCTCCCCTTGGGATGCCTTTCGCAGCTGCAGTGTGCCTGGAGCCCAGGGCTTCCTGGTTTTAAAAGTCCTAGGCCTAAGCCTAACAGTAACCCTAGGAAGGTAAATCAGCCGGGTATTAGGGTTCTTCCTAAGGGAAAAGCCGTGAAAGCAGCCATGTTGTGGCACTTCTGCACTCCCTTTGGGATGCCTTTGGCAGATGAAGTAAGCCTGGAACTCAGGGCTTCCTGGTTAAAAAAATCCAAGCCCTAGGCTGAACCCTAACCCTAACCCTAGGCAGATAAATCAGCCTAGGTATAGGGATGGTGCCAAGGAAAAAGCTGTGAAAGCTGCCATGTTGTTGCACTTTTGTACTCCCCTTGGGATGCCTTGAACAGCTGCAGTGTGCCTGGAGCCCAGGGCTTCCTAGTTTCAAAAATCCTAGCCCTAGGCCTAAGCCTAACAGCAACCCTGGGAAAGTATGTCAGCCTGGTGTTAGGCTTCTTGCCAAGGAAAAAGCCGTGAAAGCAGCCATGTTGTGGCACTTTTGCACTCCCTTTTGGATGCCTTTCACAGCTCCAGTGTGCCTGGAACTCAGGGCTTCCTGCTTTTAAAAATCCTAGCCCTAGGCCGAACCCCAACCCTATGACGAGAAAGGCAAATCAGCCAGGAATTAGGCATGTCCCCAAGGAAAAAGCTGTGGAGGCAGGCATGTTGTGGTACTTTTGCGCTCTTCTTGGCTAGTCCTTCGCAGCTGCTGTGTTCTTGGAACTCAGGGCTTTCTGGTTAATAGACCCATACCCTAGGCGTAACTCAAACCTTAACCCTAGGAAGGAAAATCAGCCTATGGTTCGGGATGGTCTCATGGAAATATCAGTGGTGGCAGCCAAGTTGCGTCACTTTTGCGCTCCCCTTGGGATGCCTTGAACAGCTGCAGTGTGCCTGGAGCTAAGGGCTTCCTAGTTTCAAAAATCCTAGCCCTAGGCCTAAGCCTAACAGTAACCCTGGGAAAGTAAATCAGCCTGATGTTAGGCTTCTTGCCAAGGAAAAAGCCGTGAAAGCAGCCATGTTGTGGCACTTCTGCACTCCCTTTGGGATGCCTTTGGCAGATGAAGTAAGCCTGGAACTCAGGGCTTCCTGGTTAAAGAAATCCAAGCCCTAGGCTGAACCCTAACCCTAACCCTAGGCAGATAAATCAGCCTAGGTATAGGGATGGTGCCAAGGAAAAAGCTGTGAAAGCGGCCATGTTGTTGCACTTTTGTACTCCCCTTGGGATGCCTTGAACAGCTGCAGTGTGCCTGGAGCTAAGGGCTTCCTAGTTTCAAAAATCCTAGCCCTAGGCCTAAGCCTAACAGTAACCCTGGGAAAGTAAATCAGCCTGATGTTAGGCTTCTTGCCAAGGAAAAAGCCGTGAAAGCAGCCATGTTGTGGCACTTTTGCACTCCCTTTTGGATGCCTTTCACAGCTCCAGTGTGCCTGGAACTCAGGGCTTCCTGATTTTAAAAATCCTAGCCCTAGGCCGAACCCCAACCCTAAGACGAGAAAGGCAAATCAGCCAGGAATTAGGCATGTCCCCAAGGAAAAAGCTGTGGAGGCAGGCATGTTGTGGTACTTTTGCGCTCTTCTTGGCTAGTCCTTCGCAGCTGCTGTGTTCTTGGAACTCAGGGCTTGCTGGTTAATAGAACCCTTACCCTAGGCGTAACTCAAACCTTAACCCTAGGAAGGAAAATCAGCCTATGGTTCGGGATGGTCTCATGGAAATATCAGTGGTGGCAGCCAAGTTGCGTCACTTTTGCGCTCCCCTTGGGATGCCTTTCGCAGCTGCAGTGTGCCTGGAGCCCAGGGCTTCCTGGTTTTAAAAGTCCTAGGCCTAAGCCTAACAGTAACCCTAGGAAGGTAAATCAGCCGGGTATTAGGGTTCTTCCTAAGGGAAAAGCCGTGAAAGCAGCCATGTTGTGGCACTTCTGCACTCCCTTTGGGATGCCTTTGGCAGATGAAGTAAGCCTGGAACTCAGGGCTTCCTGGTTAAAGAAATCCAAGCCCTAGGCTGAACCCTAACCCTAACCCTAGGCAGATAAATCAGCCTAGGTATAGGGATGGTGCCAAGGAAAAAGCTGTGAAAGCTGCCATGTTGTTGCACTTTTGTACTCCCCTTGGGATGCCTTGAACAGCTGCAGTGTGCCTGGAGCCCAGGGCTTCCTAGTTTCAAAAATCCTAGCCCTAGGCCTAAGCCTAACAGTAACCCTGGGAAAGTATGTCAGCCTGGTGTTAGGCTTCTTGCCAAGGAAAAAGCCGTGAAAGCAGCCATGTTGTGGCACTTTTGCACTCCCTTTTGGATGCCTTTCACAGCTCCAGTGTGCCTGGAACTCAGGGCTTCCTGCTTTTAAAAATCCTAGCCCTAGGCCGAACCCCAACCCTAAGACGAGAAAGGCAAATCAGCCAGGAATTAGGCATGTCCCCAAGGAAAAAGCTGTGGAGGCAGGCATGTTGTGGTACTTTTGCGCTCTTCTTGGCTAGTCCTTCGCAGCTGCTGTGTTCTTGGAACTCAGGGCTTTCTGGTTAATAGACCCTTACCCTAGGCGTAACTCAAACCTTAACCCTAGGAAGGAAAATCAACCTATGGTTCGGGATGGTCTCATGGAAATATCAGTGGTGGCAGCCAAGTTGCGTCACTTTTGCGCTCCCCTTGGGATGCCTTTTGCAGCTGCAGTGTGCCTGGAGCCCAGGGCTTCCTGGTTTTAAAAGTCCTAGGCCTAAGCCTAACAGTAACCCTAGGAAGGTAAATCAGCCGGGTATTAGGGTTCTTCCTAAGGGAAAAGCCGTGAAAGCAGCCATGTTGTTGCACTTTTGTAGTCCCCTTGGGATGCCTTGAACAGCTGCAGTGTGCCTGGAGCTAAGGGCTTCCTAGTTTCAAAAATCCTAGCCCTAGGCCTAAGCCGAACAGTAACCCTGGGAAGGTAAATCAGCCTTATGTTAGGCTTCTTGCCAAGGAAAAAGCCGTGAAAGCAGCCATGTTGTGGCACTTCTGCACTCCCTTTGGGATGCCTTTGGCAGATGAAGTAAGCCTGGAACTCAGGGCTTCCTGGTTAAAGAAATCCAAGCCCTAGGCTGAACCCTAACCCTAACCCTAGGCAGATAAATCAGCCTAGGTATAGGGATGGTGCCAAGGAAAAAGCTGTGAAAGCTGCCATGTTGTTGCACTTTTGTAGTCCCCTTGGGATGCCTTGAACAGCTGCAGTGTGCCTGGAGCTAAGGGCTTCCTAGTTTCAAAAATCCTAGCCCTAGGCCTAAGCCTAACAGTAACCCTGGGAAAGTAAATCAGCCTGATGTTAGGCTTCTTGCCAAGGAAAAAGCTGTGAAAGCTGCCATGTTGTTGCACTTTTGTACTCCCCTTGGGATGCCTTGAACAGCTGCAGTGTGCCTGGAGCTAAGGGCCTCCTAGTTTCAAAAATCCTAGCCCTAGGCCTAAGCCTAACAGTAACCCTGGGAAAGTAAATCAGCCTGGTGTTAGGCTTCTTGCCAAGGAAAAAGCCGTGAAAGCAGCCATGTTGTGGCACTTTTGCACTCCCTTTTGGATGCCTTTCACAGCTGCAGTGTGCCTGGAACTCAGGGCTTCCTGCTTTTAAAAATCCTGGCCCTAAGCCGAACCGCAACCCTAAGACGAGAAAGGCAAATCAGCCAGGAATTAGGCATGTCCCCAAGGAAAAAGCTGTGGAGGCAGGCATGTTGTGGTACTTTTGCGCTCTTCTTGGCTAGTCCTTCGCAGCTGCTGTGTTCTTGGAACTCAGGGCTTTCTGGTTAATAGAACCCTTACCCTAGGCGTAACTCAAACCTTAACCCTAGGAAGGAAAATCAGCCTATGGTTCGGGATGGTCTCATGGAAATATCAGTGGTGGCAGCCAAGTTGCGTCATTTTTGCGCTCCCCTTGGGATGCCTTTCGCAGCTGCAGTGTGCCTGGAGCCCAGGGCTTCCTGGTTTTAAAAGTCCTAGGCCTAAGCCTAACAGTAACCCTAGGAAGGTAAATCAGCCGGGTATTAGGGTTCTTCCTAAGGGAAAAGCCGTGAAAGCAGCCATGTTGTGGCACTTCTGCACTCCCTTTGGGATGCCTTTGTGGCAGATGAAGTAAGCCTGGAACTCAGGGCTTCCTGGTTAAAGAAATCCAAGCCCTAGGCTGAACCCTAACCCTAACCCTAGGCAGATAAATCAGCCTAGGTATAGGGATGGTGCCAAGGAAAAAGCTGTGAAAGCTGCCATGTTGTTGCACTTTTGTACTCCCCTTGGGATGCCTTGAACAGCTGCAGTGTGCCTGGAGCTAAGGGCTTCCTAGTTTCAAAAATCCTAGCCCTAGGCCTAAGCCTAACAGTAACCCTGGGAAAGTAAATCAGCCTGATGTTAGGCTTCTTGCCAAGGAAAAAGCCGTGAAACAGCCATGTTGTGGCACTTTTGCACTCCCTTTTGGATGCCTTTCACAGCTCCAGTGTGCCTGGAACTCAGGGCTTCCTGCTTTTAAAAATCCTAGCCCTAGGCCGAACCCCAACCCTAAGACGAGAAAGGCAAATCAGCCAGGAATTAGGCATGTCCCCAAGGAAAAAAGCTGTGGAGGCAGGCATGTTGTGGTACTTTTGCGCTCTTCTTGGCTAGTCCTTCGCAGCTGCTGTGTTCTTGGAACTCAGGGCTTTCTGGTTAATAGACCCATACCCTAGGCGTAACTCAAACCTTAACCCTAGGAAGGAAAATCAGCCTATGGTTCGGGATGGTCTCATGGAAATATCAGTGGTGGCAGCCAAGTTGCGTCACTTTTGCGCTCCCCTTGGGATGCCTTTTGCAGCTGCAGTGTGCCTGGAGCCCAGGGCTTCCTGGTTTTAAAAGTCCTAGGCCTAAGCCTAACAGTAACCCTAGGAAGGTAAATCAGCCGGGTATTAGGGTTCTTCCTAAGGGAAAAGCCGTGAAAGCAGCCATGTTGTGGCACTTCTGCACTCCCTTTGGGATGCCTTTGGCAGATGAAGTAAGCCTGGAACTCAGGGCTTCCTGGTTAAAGAAATTCAAGCCCTAGGCTGAACCCTAACCCTAACCCTAGGCAGATAAATCAGCCTAGGTATAGGGATGGTGCCAAGGAAAAAGCTGTGAAAGCTGCCATGTTGTTGCACTTTTGTACTCCCCTTGGGATGCCTTGAACAGCTGCAGTGTGCCTGGAGCTAAGGGCTTCCTAGTTTTAAAAATCGTAGCCCTAGGCTTAAGCCTAATAGTAACCCTGGGAAGGTAAGTCAGCCTGGTGTTAGGCGTCTTGCCAAGGAAAAAGCCGTGAAAGCAGCCATGTTGTGGCACTTTTGCAATCCCTTTTGGATGCCTTTCACAGCTCCAGTGTGCCTGGAACTCAGGGCTTCCTGCTTTTAAAAATCCTAGCCCTAGGCCGAACCCCAACCCTATGACGAGAAAGGCAAATCAGCCAGGAATTAGGCATGTCCCCAAGGAAAAAGCTGTGGAGGCAGGCATGTTGTGGTACTTTTGCGCTCTTCTTGGCTAGTCCTTCGCAGCTGCTGTGTTCTTGGAACTCAGGGCTTTCTGGTTAATAGAACCCTTACCCTAGGCGTAACTCAAACCTTAACCCTAGGAAGGAAAATCAACCTATGGTTCGGGATGGTCTCATGGAAATATCAGTGGTGGCAGCCAAGTTGCGTCACTTTTGCGCTCCCCTTGGGATGCCTTTCGCAGCTGCAGTGTGCCTGGGGCCCAGGGCTTCCTGGTTTTAAAAGTCCTAGGCCTAAGCCTAACAGTAACCCTAGGAAGGTAAATCAGCCGGGTATTAGGGTTCTTCCTAAGGGAAAAGCCGTGAAAGCAGCCATGTTGTGGCACTTCTGCACTCCCTTTGGGATGCCTTTGGCAGATGAAGTAAGCCTGGAACTCAGGGCTTCCTGGTTAAAGAAATCCAAGCCCTAGGCTGAACCCTAACCCTAACCCTAGGCAGATAAATCAGCCTAGGTATAGGGATGGTGCCAAGGAAAAAGCTGTGAAAGCTGCCATGTTGTTGCACTTTTGTACTCCCCTTGGGATGCCTTGAACAGCTGCAGTGTGCCTGGAGCTAAGGGCTTCCTAGTTTCAAAAATCCTAGCCCTAGGCCTAAGCCTAACAGTAACCCTGGGAAAGTAAATCAGCCTGATGTTAGGCTTCTTGCCAAGGAAAAAGCCGTGAAAGCAGCCATGTTGTGGCACTTCTGCACTCCCTTTGGGATGCCTTTGGCAGATGAAGTAAGCCTGGAACTCAGGGCTTCCTGGTTAAAGAAATCCAAGCCCTAGGCTGAACCCTAACCCTAACCCTAGGCAGATAAATCAGCCTAGGTATAGGGATGGTGCCAAGGAAAAAGCTGTGAAAGCTGCCATGTTGTTGCACTTTTGTACTCCCCTTGGGATGCCTTGAACAGCTGCAGTGTGCCTGGAGCTAAGGGCTTCCTAGTTTCAAAAATCCTAGCCCTAGGCCTAAGCCTAACAGTAACCCTGGGAAGGCAAATCAGCCTGATGTTAGGCTTCTTGCCAAGGAAAAAGCCGTGAAAGCAGCCATGTTGTGGCACTTTTGCACTCCCTTTTGGATGCCTTTCACAGCTCCAGTGTGCCTGGAACTCAGGGCTTCCTGATTTTAAAAATCCTAGCCCTAGGCCGAACCCCAACCCTAAGACGAGAAAGGCAAATCAGCCAGGAATTAGGCATGTCCCCAAGGAAAAAGCTGTGGAGGCAGGCATGTTGTGGTACTTTTGCGCTCTTCTTGGCTAGTCCTTCGCAGCTGCTGTGTTCTTGGAACTCAGGGCTTGCTGGTTAATAGAACCCTTACCCTAGGCGTAACTCAAACCTTAACCCTAGGAAGGAAAATCAGCCTATGGTTCGGGATGGTCTCATGGAAATATCAGTGGTGGCAGCCAAGTTGCGTCACTTTTGCGCTCCCCTTGGGATGCCTTTCGCAGCTGCAGTGTGCCTGGAGCCCAGGGCTTCCTGGTTTTAAAAGTCCTAGGCCTAAGCCTAACAGTAACCCTAGGAAGGTAAATCAGCCGGGTATTAGGGTTCTTCCTAAGGGAAAAGCCGTGAAAGCAGCCATGTTGTGGCACTTCTGCACTCCCTTTGGGATGCCTTTGGCAGATGAAGTAAGCCTGGAACTCAGGGCTTCCTGGTTAAAGAAATCCAAGCCCTAGGCTGAACCCTAACCCTAACCCTAGGCAGATAAATCAGCCTAGGTATAGGGATGGTGCCAAGGAAAAAGCTGTGAAAGCTGCCATGTTGTTGCACTTTTGTACTCCCCTTGGGATGCCTTGAACAGCTGCAGTGTGCCTGGAGCTAAGGGCTTCCTAGTTTCAAAAATCCTAGCCCTAGGCCTAAGCCTAACAGTAACCCTGGGAAGGCAAATCAGCCTGATGTTAGGCTTCTTGCCAAGGAAAAAGCCGTGAAAGCAGCCATGTTGTGGCACTTTTGCACTCCCTTTTGGATGCCTTTCACAGCTCCAGTGTGCCTGGAACTCAGGGCTTCCTGCTTTTAAAAATCCTAGCCCTAGGCCGAACCCCAACCCTAAGACGAGAAAGGCAAATCAGCAGGAATTAGGCATGTCCCCAAGGAAAAAGCTGTGGAGGCAGGCATGTTGTGGTACTTTTGCGCTCTTCTTGGGTAGTCCTTCGCAGCTGCTGTGTTCTTGGAACTCAGGGCTTTCTGGTTAATAGACCCTTACCCTAGGCGTAACTCAAACCTTAACCCTAGGAAGGAAAATCAACCTATGGTTCGGGATGG
>NW_026683105.1:0-28400 GCF_027887145.1 Ammospiza caudacuta | reverse complement strand
ACAGCTTTTTCCTTGGGGACATGCCTAATTCCTGGCTGATTTGCCTTTCTCGTCTTAGGGTTGGGGTTCGGCCTAGGGCTAGGATTTTTAAAAGCAGGAAGCCCTGAGTTCCAGGCACACTGGAGCTGTGAAAGGCATCCAAAAGGGAGTGCAAAAGTGCCACAACATGGCTGCTTTCACGGCTTTTTCCTTGGCAAGAAGCCTAACATCAGGCTGATTTACTTTCCCAGGGTTACTGTTAGGCTTAGGCCTAGGGCTAGGATTTTTGAAACTAGGAAGCCCTTAGCTCCAGGCACACTGCAGCTGTTCAAGGCATCCCAAGGGGAGTACAAAAGTGCAACAACATGGCAGCTTTCACAGCTTTTTCCTTGGCACCATCCCTATACCTAAGCTGATTTATCTGCCTAGGGTTAGGGTTAGGGTTCAGCCTAGGGCTTGGATTTCTTTAACCAGGAAGCCCTGAGTTCCAGGCTTACTTCATCTGCCAAAGGCATCCCAAAGGGAGTGCAGAAGTGCCACAACATGGCTGCTTTCACGGCTTTTCCCTTAGGAAGAACCCTAATACCCGGCTGATTTACCTTCCTAGGGTTACTGTTAGGCTTAGGCCTAGGACTTTTAAAACCAGGAAGCCCTGGGCTCCAGGCACACTGCAGCTGCAAAAGGCATCCCAAGGGGAGCGCAAAAGTGACGCAACTTGGCTGCCACCACTGATATTTCCATGAGACCATCCCGAACCATAGGCTGATTTTCCTTCCTAGGGTTAAGGTTTGAGTTACGCCTAGGGTAAGGGTTCTATTAACCAGAAAGCCCTGAGTTCCAAGAACACAGCAGCTGCGAAGGACTAGCCAAGAAGAGCGCAAAAGTACCACAACATGCCTGCCTCCACAGCTTTTTCCTTGGGGACATGCCTAATTCCTGGCTGATTTGCCTTTCTCGTCTTAGGGTTGGGGTTTGGCCTAGGGCTAGGATTTTAAAAAGCAGGAAGCCCTGAGTTCCAGGCACACTGGAGCTGTGAAAGGCATCCAAAAGGGAGTGCAAAAGTGCCACAACATGGCTGCTTTCACGGCTTTTTCCTTGGCAAGAAGCCTAACATCAGGCTGATTTACTTTCCCAGGGTTACTGTTAGGCTTAGGCCTAGGGCTAGGATTTTTGAAACTAGGAAGCCCTGGGCTCCAGGCACACTGCAGCTGTTCAAGGCATCCCAAGGGGAGTACAAAAGTGCAACAACATGGCAGCTTTCACAGCTTTTTCCTTGGCACCATCCCTATACCTAAGCTGATTTATCTGCCTAGGGTTAGGGTTAGGGTTCAGCCTAGGGCTTGGATTTCTTTAACCAGGAAGCCCTGAGTTCCAGGCTTACTTCATCTGCCAAAGGCATCCCAAAGGGAGTGCAGAAGTGCCACAACATGGCTGCTTTCACGGCTTTTCCCTTAGGAAGAACCCTAATACCCGGCTGATTTACCTTCCTAGGGTTACTGTTAGGCTTAGGCCTAGGACTTTTAAAACCAGGAAGCCCTGGGCTCCAGGCACACTGCAGCTGCAAAAGGCATCCCAAGGGGAGCGCAAAAGTGACGCAACTTGGCTGCCACCACTGATATTTCCATGAGACCATCCCGAACCATAGGCTGATTTTCCTTCCTAGGGTTAAGGTTTGAGTTACGCCTAGGGTAAGGGTTCTATTAACCAGAAAGCCCTGAGTTCCAAGAACACAGCAGCTGCGAAGGACTAGCCAAGAAGAGCGCAAAAGTACCACAACATGCCTGCCTCCACAGCTTTTTCCTTGGGGACATGCCTAATTCCTGGCTGATTTGCCTTTCTCGTCTTAGGGTTGGGGTTTGGCCTAGGGCTAGGATTTTAAAAAGCAGGAAGCCCTGAGTTCCAGGCACACTGGAGCTGTGAAAGGCATCCAAAAGGGAGTGCAAAAGTGCCACAACATGGCTGCTTTCACGGCTTTTTCCTTGGCAAGAAGCCTAACATCAGGCTGATTTACTTTCCCAGGGTTACTGTTAGGCTTAGGCCTAGGGCTAGGATTTTTGAAACTAGGAAGCCCTGGGCTCCAGGCACACTGCAGCTGTTCAAGGCATCCCAAGGGGAGTACAAAAGTGCAACAACATGGCAGCTTTCACAGCTTTTTCCTTGGCACCATCCCTATACCTAGGCTGATTTATCTGCCTAGGGTTAGGGTTAGGGTTCAGCCTAGGGCTTGGATTTCTTTAACCAGGAAGCCCTGAGTTCCAGGCTTACTTCATCTGCCAAAGGCATCCCAAAGGGAGTGCAGAAGTGCCACAACATGGCTGCTTTCACGGCTTTTCCCTTAGGAAGAACCCTAATACCCGGCTGATTTACCTTCCTAGGGTTACTGTTAGGCTTAGGCCTAGGACTTTTAAAACCAGGAAGCCCTGGGCTCCAGGCACACTGCAGCTGCAAAAGGCATCCCAAGGGGAGCGCAAAAGTGACGCAACTTGGCTGCCACCACTGATATTTCCATGAGACCATCCCGAACCATAGGCTGATTTTCCTTCCTAGGGTTAAGGTTTGAGTTACGCCTAGGGTAAGGGTTCTATTAACCAGAAAGCCCTGAGTTCCAAGAACACAGCAGCTGCGAAGGACTAGCCAAGAAGAGCGCAAAAGTACCACAACATGCCTGCCTCCACAACTTTTTCCTTGGGGACATGCCTAATTCCTGGCTGATTTGCCTTTCTCGTCTTAGGGTTGGGGTTCGGCCTAGGGCTAGGATTTTAAAAAGCAGGAAGCCCTGAGTTCCAGGCACACTGGAGCTGTGAAAGGCATCCAAAAGGGAGTGCAAAAGTGCCACAACATGGCTGCTTTCACGGCTTTTTCCTTGGCAAGAAGCCTAACATCAGGCTGATTTACTTTCCCAGGGTTACTGTTAGGCTTAGGCCTAGGGCTAGGATTTTTGAAACTAGGAAGCCCTGGGCTCCAGGCACACTGCAGCTGTTCAAGGCATCCCAAGGGGAGTACAAAAGTGCAACAACATGGCATCTTTCACAGCTTTTTCCTTGGCACCATCCCTATACCTAGGCTGATTTATCTGCCTAGGGTTAGGGTTAGGGTTCAGCCTAGGGCTTGGATTTCTTTAACCAGGAAGCCCTGAGTTCCAGGCTTACTTCATCTGCCAAAGGCATCCCAAAGGGAGTGCAGAAGTGCCACAACATGGCTGCTTTCACGGCTTTTCCCTTAGGAAGAACCCTAATACCCGGCTGATTTACCTTCCTAGGGTTACTGTTAGGCTTAGGCCTAGGACTTTTAAAACCAGGAAGCCCTGGGCTCCAGGCACACTGCAGCTGCAAAAGGCATCCCAAGGGGAGCGCAAAAGTGACGCAACTTGGCTGCCACCACTGATATTTCCATGAGACCATCCCGAACCATAGGCTGATTTTCCTTCCTAGGGTTAAGGTTTGAGTTACACCTAGGGTAAGGGTTCTATTAACCAGAAAGCCCTGAGTTCCAAGAACACAGCAGCTGCGAAGGACTAGCCAAGAAGAGCGCAAAAGTACCACAACATGCCTGCCTCCACAGCTTTTTCCTTGGGGACATGCCTAATTCCTGGCTGATTTGCCTTTCTCGTCTTAGGGTTGGGGTTCGGCCTAGGGCTAGGATTTTTAAAAGCAGGAAGCCCTGAGTTCCAGGCACACTGGAGCTGTGAAAGGCATCCAAAAGGGAGTGCAAAAGTGCCACAACATGGCTGCTTTCACGGCTTTTTCCTTGGCAAGACGCCTAACACCAGGCTGATTTACCTTCCCAGGGTTACTGTTAGGCTTAGGCCTAGGGCTAGGATTTTTGAAACTAGGAAGCCCTGGGCTCCAGGCACACTGCAGCTGTTCAAGGCATCCCAAGGGGAGTACAAAAGTGCAACAACATGGCAGCTTTCACAGCTTTTTCCTTGGCACCATCCCTATACCTAGGCTGATTTATCTGCCTAGGGTTAGGGTTAGGGTTCAGCCTAGGGCTTGGATTTCTTTAACCAGGAAGCCCTGAGTTCCAGGCTTACTTCATCTGCCAAAGGCATCCCAAAGGGAGTGCAGAAGTGCCACAACATGGCTGCTTTCACGGCTTTTCCCTTAGGAAGAACCCTAATACCCGGCTGATTTACCTTCCTAGGGTTACTGTTAGGCTTAGGCCTAGGACTTTTAAAACCAGGAAGCCCTGGGCTCCAGGCACACTGCAGCTGCAAAAGGCATCCCAAGGGGAGCGCAAAAGTGACGCAACTTGGCTGCCACCACTGATATTTCCATGAGACCATCCCGAACCATAGGCTGATTTTCCTTCCTAGGGTTAAGGTTTGAGTTACACCTAGGGTAAGGGTTCTATTAAGCAGAAAGCCCTGAGTTCCAAGAACACAGCAGCTGCGAAGGACTAGCCAAGAAGAGCGCAAAAGTACCACAACATGCCTGCCTCCACAGCTTTTTCCTTGGGGACATTCCTAATTCCTGGCTGATTTGCCTCTCTCGTCTTAGGGTTGGGGTTCGGCCTAGGGCTAGGATTTTTAAAAGCAGGAAGCCCTGAGTTCCAGGCACACTGGAGCTGTGAAAGGCATCCAAAAGGGAGTGCAAAAGTGCCACAACATGGCTGCTTTCACGGCTTTTTCCTTGGCAAGACGCCTAACACCAGGCTGATTTACCTTCCCAGGGTTACTGTTAGGCTTAGGCCTAGGGCTAGGATTTTTGAAACTAGGAAGCCCTGGGCTCCAGGCACACTGCAGCTGTTCAAGGCATCCCAAGGGGAGTACAAAAGTGCAACAACATGGCATCTTTCACAGCTTTTTCCTTGGCACCATCCCTATACCTAGGCTGATTTATCTGCCTAGGGTTAGGGTTAGGGTTCAGCCTAGGGCTTGGATTTCTTTAACCAGGAAGCCCTGAGTTCCAGGCTTACTTCATCTGCCAAAGGCATCCCAAAGGGAGTGCAGAAGTGCCACAACATGGCTGCTTTCACGGCTTTTCCCTTAGGAAGAACCCTAATACCCGGCTGATTTACCTTCCTAGGGTTACTGTTAGGCTTAGGCCTAGGACTTTTAAAACCAGGAAGCCCTGGGCTCCAGGCACACTGCAGCTGCGAAAGGCATCCCAAGGGGAGCGCAAAAGTGACGCAACTTGGCTGCCACCACTGATATTTCCATGAGACCATCCCGAATCATAGGCTGATTTTCCTTCCTAGGGTTAAGGTTTGAGTTACGCCTAGGGTAAGGGTTCTATTAACCAGAAAGCCCTGAGTTCCAAGAACACAGCAGCTGCGAAGGACTAGCCAAGAAGAGCGCAAAAGTACCACAACATGCCTGCCTCCACAGCTTTTTCCTTGGGGACATGCCTAATTCCTGGCTGATTTGCCTTTCTCGTCTTAGGGTTGGGGTTCGGCCTAGGGCTAGGATTTTTAAAAGCAGGAAGCCCTGAGTTCCAGGCACACTGGAGCTGTGAAAGGCATCCAAAAGGGAGTGCAAAAGTGCCACAACATGGCTGCTTTCACGGCTTTTTCCTTGGCAAGAAGCCTAACCCAGGCTGATTTACTTTCCCAGGGTTACTGTTAGGCTTAGGCCTAGGGCTAGGATTTTTGAAACTAGGAAGCCCTGGGCTCCAGGCACACTGCAGCTGTTCAAGGCATCCCAAGGGGAGTACAAAAGTGCAACAACATGGCAGCTTTCACAGCTTTTTCCTTGGCACCATCCCTATACCTAGGCTGATTTATCTGCCTAGGGTTAGGGTTAGGGTTCAGCCTAGGGCTTGGATTTCTTTAACCAGGAAGCCCTGAGTTCCAGGCTTACTTCATCTGCCAAAGGCATCCCAAAGGGAGTGCAGAAGTGCCACATCATGGCTGCTCTCACGGCTTTTTCCTTGGCAAGAAGCCTAACATCAGGCTGATTTACTTTCCCAGGGTTACTGTTAGGCTTAGGCCTAGGGCTAGGATTTTTGAAACTAGGAAGCCCTTAGCTCCAGGCACACTGCAGCTGTTCAAGGCATCCCAAGGGGAGTGCAAAAGTGCAACAACATGGCAGCTTTCACAGCTTTTTCCTTGGCACCATCCCTATACCTAGGCTGATTTATCTGCCTAGGGTTAGGGTTAGGGTTCAGCCTAGGGCTTGGATTTCTTTAACCAGGAAGCCCTGAGTTCCAGGCTTACTTCATCTGCCAAAGGCATCCCAAAGGGAGTGCAGAAGTGCCACAACATGGCTGCTTTCACGGCTTTTCCCTTAGGAAGAACCCTAATACCCGGCTGATTTACCTTCCTAGGGTTACTGTTAGGCTTAGGCCTAGGACTTTTAAAACCAGGAAGCCCTGGGCTCCAGGCACACTGCAGCTGCAAAAGGCATCCCAAGGGGAGCGCAAAAGTGACGCAACTTGGCTGCCACCACTGATATTTCCATGAGACCATCCCGAACCATAGGCTGATTTTCCTTCCTAGGGTTAAGGTTTGAGTTACGCCTAGGGTAAGGGTCTATTAACCAGAAAGCCCTGAGTTCCAAGAACACAGCAGCTGCGAAGGACTAGCCAAGAAGAGCACAAAAGTACCACAACATGCCTGCCTCCACAGCTTTTTCCTTGGGGACATGCCTAATTCCTGGCTGATTTGCCTTTCTCGTCTTAGGGTTGGGGTTCGGCCTAGGGCTAGGATTTTTAAAAGCAGGAAGCCCTGAGTTCCAGGCACACTGGAGCTGTGAAAGGCATCCAAAAGGGAGTGCAAAAGTGCCACAACATGGCTGCTTTCACGGCTTTTTCCTTGGCAAGAAGCCTAACATCAGGCTGATTTACTTTCCCAGGGTTACTGTTAGGCTTAGGCCTAGGGCTAGGATTTTTGAAACTAGGAAGCCCTTAGCTCCAGGCACACTGCAGCTGTTCAAGGCATCCCAAGGGGAGTGCAAAAGTGCAACAACATGGCAGCTTTCACAGCTTTTTCCTTGGCACCATCCCTATACCTAGGCTGATTTATCTGCCTAGGGTTAGGGTTAGGGTTCAGCCTAGGGCTTGGATTTCTTTAACCAGGAAGCCCTGAGTTCCAGGCTTACTTCATCTGCCAAAGGCATCCCAAAGGGAGTGCAGAAGTGCCACAACATGGCTGCTTTCACGGCTTTTCCCTTAGGAAGAACCCTAATACCCGGCTGATTTACCTTCCTAGGGTTACTGTTAGGCTTAGGCCTAGGACTTTTAAAACCAGGAAGCCCTGGGCTCCAGGCACACTGCAGCTGCAAAAGGCATCCCAAGGGGAGCGCAAAAGTGACGCAACTTGGCTGCCACCACTGATATTTCCATGAGACCATCCCGAACCATAGGCTGATTTTCCTTCCTAGGGTTAAGGTTAGAGTTACGCCTAGGGTAAGGGTCTATTAACCAGAAAGCCCTGAGTTCCAAGAACACAGCAGCTGCGAAGGACTAGCCAAGAAGAGCGCAAAAGTACCACAACATGCCTGCCTCCACAGCTTTTTCCTTGGGGACATGCCTAATTCCTGGCTGATTTGCCTTTCTCGTCTTAGGGTTGGGGTTCGGCCTAGGGCTAGGATTTTTAAAAGCAGGAAGCCCTGAGTTCCAGGCTTACTTCATCTGCCAAAGGCATCCCAAAGGGAGTGCAGAAGTGCCACATCATGGCTGCTCTCACGGCTTTTTCCTTGGCAAGAAGCCTAACATCAGGCTGATTTACTTTCCCAGGGTTACTGTTAGGCTTAGGCCTAGGGCTAGGATTTTTGAAACTAGGAAGCCCTTAGCTCCAGGCACACTGCAGCTGTTCAAGGCATCCCAAGGGGAGTGCAAAAGTGCAACAACATGGCAGCTTTCACAGCTTTTTCCTTGGCACCATCCCTATACCTAGGCTGATTTATCTGCCTAGGGTTAGGGTTAGGGTTCAGCCTAGGGCTTGGATTTCTTTAACCAGGAAGCCCTGAGTTCCAGGCTTACTTCATCTGCCAAAGGCATCCCAAAGGGAGTGCAGAAGTGCCACAACATGGCTGCTTTCACGGCTTTTCCCTTAGGAAGAACCCTAATACCCGGCTGATTTACCTTCCTAGGGTTACTGTTAGGCTTAGGCCTAGGACTTTTAAAACCAGGAAGCCCTGGGCTCCAGGCACACTGCAGCTGCAAAAGGCATCCCAAGGGGAGCGCAAAAGTGACGCAACTTGGCTGCCACCACTGATATTTCCATGAGACCATCCCGAACCATAGGCTGATTTTCCTTCCTAGGGTTAAGGTTTGAGTTACGCCTAGGGTAAGGGTCTATTAACCAGAAAGCCCTGAGTTCCAAGAACACAGCAGCTGCGAAGGACTAGCCAAGAAGAGCACAAAAGTACCACAACATGCCTGCCTCCACAGCTTTTTCCTTGGGGACATGCCTAATTCCTGGCTGATTTGCCTTTCTCGTCTTAGGGTTGGGGTTCGGCCTAGGGCTAGGATTTTTAAAAGCAGGAAGCCCTGAGTTCCAGGCACACTGGAGCTGTGAAAGGCATCCAAAAGGGAGTGCAAAAGTGCCACAACATGGCTGCTTTCACGGCTTTTTCCTTGGCAAGAAGCCTAACATCAGGCTGATTTACTTTCCCAGGGTTACTGTTAGGCTTAGGCCTAGGGCTAGGATTTTTGAAACTAGGAAGCCCTTAGCTCCAGGCACACTGCAGCTGTTCAAGGCATCCCAAGGGGAGTGCAAAAGTGCAACAACATGGCAGCTTTCACAGCTTTTTCCTTGGCACCATCCCTATACCTAGGCTGATTTATCTGCCTAGGGTTAGGGTTAGGGTTCAGCCTAGGGCTTGGATTTCTTTAACCAGGAAGCCCTGAGTTCCAGGCTTACTTCATCTGCCAAAGGCATCCCAAAGGGAGTGCAGAAGTGCCACAACATGGCTGCTTTCACGGCTTTTCCCTTAGGAAGAACCCTAATACCCGGCTGATTTACCTTCCTAGGGTTACTGTTAGGCTTAGGCCTAGGACTTTTAAAACCAGGAAGCCCTGGGCTCCAGGCACACTGCAGCTGCAAAAGGCATCCCAAGGGGAGCGCAAAAGTGACGCAACTTGGCTGCCACCACTGATATTTCCATGAGACCATCCCGAACCATAGGCTGATTTTCCTTCCTAGGGTTAAGGTTAGAGTTACGCCTAGGGTAAGGGTCTATTAACCAGAAAGCCCTGAGTTCCAAGAACACAGCAGCTGCGAAGGACTAGCCAAGAAGAGCGCAAAAGTACCACAACATGCCTGCCTCCACAGCTTTTTCCTTGGGGACATGCCTAATTCCTGGCTGATTTGCCTTTCTCGTCTTAGGGTTGGGGTTCGGCCTAGGGCTAGGATTTTTAAAAGCAGGAAGCCCTGAGTTCCAGGCACACTGGAGCTGTGAAAGGCATCCAAAAGGGAGTGCAAAAGTGCCACAACATGGCTGCTTTCACGGCTTTTTCCTTGGCAAGAAGCCTAACATCAGGCTGATTTACTTTCCCAGGGTTACTGTTAGGCTTAGGCCTAGGGCTAGGATTTTTGAAACTAGGAAGCCCTTAGCTCCAGGCACACTGCAGCTGTTCAAGGCATCCCAAGGGGAGTACAAAAGTGCAACAACATGGCAGCTTTCACAGCTTTTTCCTTGGCACCATCCCTATACCTAGGCTGATTTATCTGCCTAGGGTTAGGGTTAGGGTTCAGCCTAGGGCTTGGATTTCTTTAACCAGGAAGCCCTGAGTTCCAGGCTTACTTCATCTGCCAAAGGCATCCCAAAGGGAGTGCAGAAGTGCCACAACATGGCTGCTTTCACGGCTTTTCCCTTAGGAAGAACCCTAATACCCGGCTGATTTACCTTCCTAGGGTTACTGTTAGGCTTAGGCCTAGGACTTTTAAAACCAGGAAGCCCTGGGCTCCAGGCACACTGCAGCTGCAAAAGGCATCCCAAGGGGAGCGCAAAAGTGACGCAACTTGGCTGCCACCACTGATATTTCCATGAGACCATCCCGAACCATAGGCTGATTTTCCTTCCTAGGGTTAAGGTTTGAGTTACGCCTAGGGTAAGGGTTCTATTAACCAGAAAGCCCTGAGTTCCAAGAACACAGCAGCTGCGAAGGACTAGCCAAGAAGAGCGCAAAAGTACCACAACATGCCTGCCTCCACAGCTTTTTCCTTGGGGACATGCCTAATTCCTGGCTGATTTGCCTTTCTCGTCTTAGGGTTGGGGTTCGGCCTAGGGCTAGGATTTTTAAAAGCAGGAAGCCCTGAGTTCCAGGCACACTGGAGCTGTGAAAGGCATCCAAAAGGGAGTGCAAAAGTGCCACAACATGGCTGCTTTCACGGCTTTTTCCTTGGCAAGAAGCCTAACACATGCATGATTTACTTTCCCAGGGTTACTGTTAGGCTTAGGCCTAGGGCTAGGATTTTTGAAACTAGGAAGCCCTTAGCTCCAGGCACACTGCAGCTGTTCAAGGCATCCCAAGGGGAGTACAAAAGTGCAACAACATGGCAGCTTTCACAGCTTTTTCCTTGGCACCATCCCTATACCTAGGCTGATTTATCTGCCTAGGGTTAGGGTTAGGGTTCAGCCTAGGGCTTGGATTTCTTTAACCAGGAAGCCCTGAGTTCCAGGCTTACTTCATCTGCCAAAGGCATCCCAAAGGGAGTGCAGAAGTGCCACAACATGGCTGCTTTCATGGCTTTTCCCTTAGGAAGAACCCTAATACCCGGCTGATTTACCTTCCTAGGGTTACTGTTAGGCTTAGGCCTAGGACTTTTAAAACCAGGAAGCCCTGGGCTCCAGGCACACTGCAGCTGCGAAAGGCATCCCAAGGGGAGCGCAAAAGTGACGCAACTTGGCTGCCACCACTGATATTTCCATGAGACCATCCCGAACCATAGGCTGATTTTCCTTCCTAGGCTTAAGGTTTGAGTTACGCCTAGGGTAAGGGTCTATTAACCAGAAAGCCCTGAGTTCCAAGAACACAGCAGCTGCGAAGGACTAGCCAAGAAGAGCGCAAAAGTACTACATGCCTGCCTCCACAGCTTTTTCCTTGGGGACATTCCTAATTCCTGGCTGATTTGCCTTTCTCGTCTTAGGGTTGGGGTTCGGCCTAGGGCTAGGATTTTTAAAAGCAGGAAGCCCTGAGTTCCAGGCACACTGGAGCTGTGAAAGGCATCCAAAAGGGAGTGCAAAAGTGCCACAACATGGCTGCTTTCACGGCTTTTTCCTTGGCAAGAAGCCTAACATCAGGCTGATTTACTTTCCCAGGGTTACTGTTAGGCTTAGGCCTAGGGCTAGGATTTTTGAAACTAGGAAGCCCTTAGCTCCAGGCACACTGCAGCTGTTCAAGGCATCCCAAGGGGAGTACAAAAGTGCAACAACATGGCAGCTTTCACAGCTTTTTCCTTGGCACCATCCCTATACCTAGGCTGATTTATCTGCCTAGGGTTAGGGTTAGGGTTCAGCCTAGGGCTTGGATTTCTTTAACCAGGAAGCCCTGAGTTCCAGGCTTACTTCATCTGCCAAAGGCATCCCAAAGGGAGTGCAGAAGTGCCACAACATGGCTGCTTTCATGGCTTTTCCCTTAGGAAGAACCCTAATACCCGGCTGATTTACCTTCCTAGGGTTACTGTTAGGCTTAGGCCTAGGACTTTTAAAACCAGGAAGCCCTGGGCTCCAGGCACACTGCAGCTGCGAAAGGCATCCCAAGGGGAGCGCAAAAGTGACGCAACTTGGCTGCCACCACTGATATTTCCATGAGACCATCCCGAACCATAGGCTGATTTTCCTTCCTAGGCTTAAGGTTTGAGTTACGCCTAGGGTAAGTGTCTATTAACCAGAAAGCCCTGAGTTCCAAGAACACAGCAGCTGCGAAGGACTAGCCAAGAAGAGCGCAAAAGTACCACAACATGCCTGCCTCCACAGCTTTTTCCTTGGGGACATGCCTAATTCCTGGCTGATTTGCCTTTCTCGTCTTAGGGTTGGGGTTCGGCCTAGGGCTAGGATTTTTAAAAGCAGGAAGCCCTGAGTTCCAGGCACACTGGAGCTGTGAAAGGCATCCAAAAGGGAGTGCAAAAGTGCCACAACATGGCTGCTTTCACGGCTTTTTCCTTGGCAAGAAGCCTAACACATGGATGATTTACTTTCCCAGGGTTACTGTTAGGCTTAGGCCTAGGGCTAGGATTTTTGAAACTAGGAAGCCCTTAGCTCCAGGCACACTGCAGCTGTTCAAGGCATCCCAAGGGGAGTACAAAAGTGCAACAACATGGCAGCTTTCACAGCTTTTTCCTTGGCACCATCCCTATACCTAGGCTGATTTATCTGCCTAGGGTTAGGGTTAGGGTTCAGCCTAGGGCTTGGATTTCTTTAACCAGGAAGCCCTGAGTTCCAGGCTTACTTCATCTGCCAAAGGCATCCCAAAGGGAGTGCAGAAGTGCCACAACATGGCTGCTCTCACGGCTTTTTCCTTGGCAAGAAGCCTAACATCAGGCTGATTTACTTTCCCAGGGTTACTGTTAGGCTTAGGCCTAGGACTTTTAAAACCAGGAAGCCCTGGGCTCCAGGCACACTGCAGCTGCAAAAGGCATCCCAAGGGGAGCGCAAAAGTGACGCAACTTGGCTGCCACCACTGATATTTCCATGAGACCATCCCGAACCATAGGCTGATTTTCCTTCCTAGGGTTAAGGTTTGAGTTACGCCTAGGGTAAGGGTTCTATTAACCAGAAAGCCCTGAGTTCCAAGAACACAGCAGCTGCGAAGGACTAGCCAAGAAGAGCGCAAAAGTACCACAACATGCCTGCCTCCACAGCTTTTTCCTTGGGGACATGCCTAATTCCTGGCTGATTTGCCTTTCTCGTCTTAGGGTTGGGGTTCGGCCTAGGGCTAGGATTTTTAAAAGCAGGAAGCCCTGAGTTCCAGGCACACTGGAGCTGTGAAAGGCATCCAAAAGGGAGTGCAAAAGTGCCACAACATGGCTGCTTTCACGGCTTTTTCCTTGGCAAGAAGCCTAACATCAGGCTGATTTACTTTCCCAGGGTTACTGTTAGGCTTAGGCCTAGGGCTAGGATTTTTGAAACTAGGAAGCCCTTAGCTCCAGGCACACTGCAGCTGTTCAAGGCATCCCAAGGGGAGTACAAAAGTGCAACAACATGGCAGCTTTCACAGCTTTTTCCTTGGCACCATCCCTATACCTAGGCTGATTTATCTGCCTAGGGTTAGGGTTAGGGTTCAGCCTAGGGCTTGGATTTCTTTAACCAGGAAGCCCTGAGTTCCAGGCTTACTTCATCTGCCAAAGGCATCCCAAAGGGAGTGCAGAAGTGCCACAACATGGCTGCTTTCATGGCTTTTCCCTTAGGAAGAACCCTAATACCCGGCTGATTTACCTTCCTAGGGTTACTGTTAGGCTTAGGCCTAGGACTTTTAAAACCAGGAAGCCCTGGGCTCCAGGCACACTGCAGCTACGAAAGGCATCCCAAGGGGAGCGCAAAAGTGACGCAACTTGGCTGCCACCACTGATATTTCCATGAGACCATCCCGAACCATAGGCTGATTTTCCTTCCTAGGGTTAAGGTTTGAGTTACGCCTAGGGTAAGGGTTCTATTAACCAGAAAGCCCTGAGTTCCAAGAACACAGCAACTGCGAAGGACTAGCCAAGAAGAGCGCAAAAGTACCACAACATGCCTGCCTCCACAGCTTTTTCCTTGGGGACATGCCTAATTCCTGGCTGATTTGCCTTTCTCGTCTTAGGGTTGGGGTTCGGCCTAGGGCTAGGATTTTTAAAAGCAGGAAGCCCTGAGTTCCAGGCACACTGGAGCTGTGAAAGGCATCCAAAAGGGAGTGCAAAAGTGCCACAACATGGCTGCTTTCACGGCTTTTTCCTTGGCAAGAAGCCTAACACCAGGCTGATTTACTTTCCCAGGGTTACTGTTAGGCTTAGGCCTAGGGCTAGGATTTTTGAAACTAGGAAGCCCTGGGCTCCAGGCACACTGCAGCTGTTCAAGGCATCCCAAGGGGAGTACAAAAGTGCAACAACATGGCATCTTTCACAGCTTTTTCCTTGGCACCATCCCTATACCTAGGCTGATTTATCTGCCTAGGGTTAGGGTTAGGGTTCAGCCTAGGGCTTGGATTTCTTTAACCAGGAAGCCCTGAGTTCCAGGCTTACTTCATCTGCCAAAGGCATCCCAAAGGGAGTGCAGAAGTGCCACAACATGGCTGCTCTCACGGCTTTTTCCTTGGCAAGAAGCCTAACATCAGGCTGATTTACTTTCCCAGGGTTACTGTTAGGCTTAGGCCTAGGGCTAGGATTTTTGAAACTAGGAAGCCCTTAGCTCCAGGCACACTGCAGCTGTTCAAGGCATCCCAAGGGGAGTACAAAAGTGCAACAACATGGCATCTTTCACAGCTTTTTCCTTGGCACCATCCCTATACCTAGGCTGGTTTATCTGCCTAGGGTTAGGGTTAGGGTTCAGCCTAGGGCTTGAATTTTTTTAACCAGGAAGCCCTGAGTTCCAGGCTTGCTTCATCTGCCAAAGGCATCCCAAAGGGAGTGCAGAAGTGCCACAACATGGCTGCTTTCACGGCTTTTCCCTTAGGAAGAACCCTAATACCCGGCTGATTTACCTTCCTAGGGTTACTGTTAGGCTTAGGCCTAGGACTTTTAAAACCAGGAAGCCCTGGGCTCCAGGCACACTGCAGCTGCGAAAGGCATCCCAAGGGGAGCGCAAAAGTGACGCAACTTGGCTGCCACCACTGATATTTCCATGAGACCATCCCGAACCATAGGCTGATTTTCCTTCCTAGGGTTAAGGTTTGAGTTACGCCTAGGGTAAGGGTTCTATTAACCAGAAAGCCCTGAGTTCCAAGAACACAGCAGCTGCGAAGGACTAGCCAAGAAGAGCGCAAAAGTACCACAACATGCCTGCCTCCACAGCTTTTTCCTTGGGGACATGCCTAATTCCTGGCTGATTTGCCTTTCTCGTCTTAGGGTTGGGGTTCGGCCTAGGGCTAGGATTTTTAAAAGCAGGAAGCCCTGAGTTCCAGGCACACTGGAGCTGTGAAAGGCATCCAAAAGGGAGTGCAAAAGTGCCACAACATGGCTGCTTTCACGGCTTTTTCCTTGGCAAGACGCCTAACACCAGGCTGACTTACCTTCCCAGGGTTACTGTTAGGCTTAGGCCTAGGGCTAGGATTTTTAAAACTAGGAAGCCCTTAGCTCCAGGCACACTGCAGCTGTTCAAGGCATCCCAAGGGGAGTACAAAAGTGCAACAACATGGCAGCTTTCACAGCTTTTTCCTTGGCACCATCCCTATACCTAGGCTGATTTATCTGCCTAGGGTTAGGGTTAGGGTTCAGCCTAGGGCTTGGATTTCTTTAACCAGGAAGCCCTGAGTTCCAGGCTTACTTCATCTGCCAAAGGCATCCCAAAGGGAGTGCAGAAGTGCCACAACATGGCTGCTTTCACGGCTTTTCCCTTAGGAAGAACCCTAATACCCGGCTGATTTACCTTCCTAGGGTTACTGTTAGGCTTAGGCCTAGGACTTTTAAAACCAGGAAGCCCTGGGCTCCAGGCACACTGCAGCTGCAAAAGGCATCCCAAGGGGAGCGCAAAAGTGACGCAACTTGGCTGCCACCACTGATATTTCCATGAGACCATCCCGAACCATAGGCTGATTTTCCTTCCTAGGGTTAAGGTTTGAGTTACGCCTAGGGTAAGGGTTCTATTAACCAGAAAGCCCTGAGTTCCAAGAACACAGCAGCTGCGAAGGACTAGCCAAGAAGAGCGCAAAAGTACCACAACATGCCTGCCTCCACAGCTTTTTCCTTGGGGACATGCCTAATTCCTGGCTGATTTGCCTTTCTCGTCTTAGGGTTGGGGTTCGGCCTAGGGCTAGGATTTTTAAAAGCAGGAAGCCCTGAGTTCCAGGCACACTGGAGCTGTGAAAGGCATCCAAAAGGGAGTGCAAAAGTGCCACAACATGGCTGCTTTCATGGCTTTTTCCTTGGCAAGAAGCCTAACACCAGGCTGATTTACTTTCCCAGGGTTACTGTTAGGCTTAGGCCTAGGGCTAGGATTTTTGAAACTAGGAAGCCCTTAGCTCCAGGCACACTGCAGCTGTTCAAGGCATCCCAAGGGGAGTACAAAAGTGCAACAACATGGCAGCTTTCACAGCTTTTTCCTTGGCACCATCCCTATACCTAGGCTGATTTATCTGCCTAGGGTTAGGGTTAGGGTTCAGCCTAGGGCTTGGATTTCTTTAACCAGGAAGCCCTGAGTTCCAGGCTTACTTCATCTGCCAAAGGCATCCCAAAGGGAGTGCAGAAGTGCCACAACATGGCTGCTTTCACGGCTTTTCCCTTAGGAAGAACCCTAATACCCGGCTGATTTACCTTCCTAGGGTTACTGTTAGGCTTAGGCCTAGGACTTTTAAAACCAGGAAGCCCTGGGCTCCAGGCACACTGCAGCTGCGAAAGGCATCCCAAGGGGAGCGCAAAAGTGACGCAACTTGGCTGCCACCACTGATATTTCCATGAGACCATCCCGAACCATAGGCTGATTTTCCTTCCTAGGGTTAAGGTTTGAGTTACGCCTAGGGTAAGGGTCTATTAACCAGAAAGCCCTGAGTTCCAAGAACACAGCAGCTGCGAAGGACTAGCCAAGAAGAGCGCAAAAGTACCACAACATGCCTGCCTCCACAGCTTTTTCCTTGGGGACATGCCTAATTCCTGGCTGATTTGCCTTTCTCGTCTTAGGGTTGGGGTTCGGCCTAGGGCTAGGATTTTTAAAAGCAGGAAGCCCTGAGTTCCAGGCACACTGGAGCTGTGAAAGGCATCCAAAAGGGAGTGCAAAAGTGCCACAACATGGCTGCTTTCATGGCTTTTTCCTTGGCAAGAAGCCTAACACCAGGCTGATTTACTATCCCAGGGTTACTGTTAGGCTTAGGCCTAGGGCTAGGATTTTTGAAACTAGGAAGCCCTTAGCTCCAGGCACACTGCAGCTGTTCAAGGCATCCCAAGGGGAGTACAAAAGTGCAACAACATGGCAGCTTTCACAGCTTTTTCCTTGGCACCATGCCTATACCTAGGCTGATTTATCTGCCTAGGGTTAGGGTTAGGGTTCAGCCTAGGGCTTGGATTTCTTTAACCAGGAAGCCCTGAGTTCCAGGCTTACTTCATCTGCCAAAGGCATCCCAAAGGGAGTGCAGAAGTGCCACAACATGGCTGCTCTCACGGCTTTTTCCTTGGCAAGAAGCCTAACATCAGGCTGATTTACTTTCCCAGGGTTACTGTTAGGCTTAGGCCTAGGGCTAGGATTTTTGAAACTAGGAAGCCCTTAGCTCCAGGCACACTGCAGCTGTTCAAGGCATCCCAAGGGGAGTACAAAAGTGCAACAACATGGCAGCTTTCACAGCTTTTTCCTTGGCACCATCCCTATACCTAGGCTGATTTATCTGCCTAGGGTTAGGGTTAGGGTTCAGCCTAGGGCTTGGATTTCTTTAACCAGGAAGCCCTGAGTTCCAGGCTTACTTCATCTGCCAAAGGCATCCCAAAGGGAGTGCAGAAGTGCCACAACATGGCTGCTTTCACGGCTTTTCCCTTAGGAAGAACCCTAATACCCGGCTGATTTACCTTCCTAGGGTTACTGTTAGGCTTAGGCCTAGGACTTTTAAAACCAGGAAGCCCTGGGCTCCAGGCACACTGCAGCTGCAAAAGGCATCCCAAGGGGAGCGCAAAAGTGACGCAACTTGGCTGCCACCACTGATATTTCCATGAGACCATCCCGAACCATAGGCTGATTTTCCTTCCTAGGGTTAAGGTTTGAGTTACGCCTAGGGTAAGGGTCTATTAACCAGAAAACCATGAGTTCCAAGAACACAGCAGCTGCGAAGGACTAGCCAAGAAGAGCGCAAAAGTACCACAACATGCCTGCCTCCACAGCTTTTTCCTTGGGGACATGCCTAATTCCTGGCTGATTTGCCTTTCTCGTCTTAGGGTTGGGGTTCGGCCTAGGGCTAGGATTTTTAAAATCAGGAATCCCTGAGTTCCAGGCACACTGGAGCTGTGAAAGGCATCCAAAAGGGAGTGCAAAAGTGCCACAACATGGCTGCTTTCACGGCTTTTTCCTTGGCAAGAAGCCTAACATCAGGCTGATTTACTTTCCCAGGGTTACTGTTAGGCTTAGGCCTAGGGCTAGGATTTTTGAAACTAGGAGGCCCTTAGCTCCAGGCAGACTGCAGCTGTTCAAGGCATCCCAAGGGGAGTACAAAAGTGCAACAACATGGCAGCTTTCACAGCTTTTTCCTTGGCACCATCCCTATACCTAGGCTGATTTATCTGCCTAGGGTTAGGGTTAGGGTTCAGCCTAGGGCTTGAATTTTTTTAACCAGGAAGCCCTGAGTTCCAGGCTTACTTCATCTGCCAAAGGCATCCCAAAGGGAGTGCAGAAGTGCCACAACATGGCTGCTTTCACGGCTTTTCCCTTAGGAAGAACCCTAATACCCGGCTGATTTACCTTCCTAGGGTTACTGTTAGGCTTAGGCCTAGGACTTTTAAAACCAGGAAGCCCTGGGCTCCAGGCACACTGCAGCTGCGAAAGGCATCCCAAGGGGAGCGCAAAAGTGACGCAACTTGGCTGCCACCACTGATATTTCCATGAGACCATCCCGAACCATAGGCTGATTTTCCTTCCTAGGGTTAAGGTTTGAGTTACACCTAGGGTAAGGGTTCTATTAACCAGAAAGCCCTGAGTTCCAAGAACACAGCAGCTGCGAAGGACTAGCCAAGAAGAGCGCAAAAGTACCACAACATGCCTGCCTCCACAGCTTTTTCCTTGGGGACATGCCTAATTCCTGGCTGATTTGCCTTTCTCGTCTTAGGGTTGGGGTTCGGCCTAGGGCTAGGATTTTAAAAAGCAGGAAGCCCTGAGTTCCAGGCACACTGGAGCTGTGAAAGGCATCCAAAAGGGAGTGCAAAAGTGCCACAACATGGCTGCTTTCACGGCTTTTTCCTTGGCAAGAAGCCTAACATCAGGCTGATTTACTTTCCCAGGGTTACTGTTAGGCTTAGGCCTAGGGCTAGGATTTTTGAAACTAGGAAGCCCTTAGCTCCAGGCACACTGCAGCTGTTCAAGGCATCCCAAGGGGAGTACAAAAGTGCAACAACATGGCAGCTTTCACAGCTTTTTCCTTGGCACCATCCCTATACCTAGGCTGATTTATCTGCCTAGGGTTAGGGTTAGGGTTCAGCCTAGGGCTTGGATTTCTTTAACCAGGAAGCCCTGAGTTCCAGGCTTACTTCATCTGCCAAAGGCATCCCAAAGGGAGTGCAGAAGTGCCACAACATGGCTGCTTTCACGGCTTTTCCCTTAGGAAGAACCCTAATACCCGGCTGATTTACCTTCCTAGGGTTACTGTTAGGCTTAGGCCTAGGACTTTTAAAACCAGGAAGCCCTGGGCTCCAGGCACACTGCAGCTGCGAAAGGCATCCCAAGGGGAGCGCAAAAGTGACGCAACTTGGCTGCCACCACTGATATTTCCATGAGACCATCCCGAACCATAGGCTGATTTTCCTTCCTAGGGTTAAGGTTTGAGTTACGCCTAGGGTAAGGGTTCTATTAACCAGAAAGCCCTGAGTTCCAAGAACACAGCAACTGCGAAGGACTAGCCAAGAAGAGCGCAAAAGTACCACAACATGCCTGCCTCCACAGCTTTTTCCTTGGGGACATGCCTAATTCCTGGCTGATTTGCCTTTCTCGTCTTAGGGTTGGGGTTCGGCCTAGGGCTAGGATTTTTAAAAGCAGGAAGCCCTGAGTTCCAGGCACACTGGAGCTGTGAAAGGCATCCAAAAGGGAGTGCAAAAGTGCCACAACATGGCTGCTTTCACGGCTTTTTCCTTGGCAAGAAGCCTAACACCAGGCTGATTTACTTTCCCAGGGTTACTGTTAGGCTTAGGCCTAGGGCTAGGATTTTTAAAACTAGGAAGCCCTTAGCTCCAGGCACACTGCAGCTGTTCAAGGCATCCCAAGGGGAGTACAAAAGTGCAACAACATGGCAGCTTTCACAGCTTTTTCCTTGGCACCATCCCTATACCTAGGCTGATTTATCTGCCTAGGGTTAGGGTTAGGGTTCAGCCTAGGGCTTGGATTTCTTTAACCAGGAAGCCCTGAGTTCCAGGCTTACTTCATCTGCCAAAGGCATCCCAAAGGGAGTGCAGAAGTGCCACAACATGGCTGCTCTCACGGCTTTTTCCTTGGCAAGAAGCCTAACATCAGGCTGATTTACTTTCCCAGGGTTACTGTTAGGCTTAGGCCTAGGGCTAGGATTTTTGAAACTAGGAAGCCCTTAGCTCCAGGCACACTGCAGCTGTTCAAGGCATCCCAAGGGGAGTACAAAAGTGCAACAACATGGCAGCTTTCACAGCTTTTTCCTTGGCACCATCCCTATACCTAGGCTGATTTATCTGCCTAGGGTTAGGGTTAGGGTTCAGCCTAGGGCTTGGATTTCTTTAACCAGGAAGCCCTGAGTTCCAGGCTTACTTCATCTGCCAAAGGTATCCCAAAGGGAGTGCAGAAGTGCCACAACATGGCTGCTTTCACGGCTTTTCCCTTAGGAAGAACCCTAATACCCGGCTGATTTACCTTCCTAGGGTTACTGTTAGGCTTAGGCCTAGGACTTTTAAAACCAGGAAGCCCTGGGCTCCAGGCACACTGCAGCTGCAAAAGGCATCCCAAGGGGAGCGCAAAAGTGACGCAACTTGGCTGCCACCACTGATATTTCCATGAGACCATCCCGAACCATAGGCTGATTTTCCTTCCTAGGGTTAAGTTTTGAGTTACGCCTAGGGTAAGGGTCTATTAACCAGAAAGCCCTGAGTTCCAAGAACACAGCAGCTGCGAAGGACTAGCCAAGAAGAGCGCAAAAGTACCACAACATGCCTGCCTCCACAGCCTTTTCCTTGGGGACATGCCTAATTCCTGGCTGATTTGCCTTTCTCGTCTTAGGGTTGGGGTTCGGCCTAGGGCTAGGATTTTAAAAAGCAGGAAGCCCTGAGTTCCAGGCACACTGGAGCTGTGAAAGGCATCCAAAAGGGAGTGCAAAAGTGCCACAACATGGCTGCTTTCACGGCTTTTTCCTTGGCAAGAAGCCTAACATCAGGCTGATTTACTTTCCCAGGGTTACTGTTAGGCTTAGGCCTAGGGCTAGGATTTTTGAAACTAGGAAGCCCTGGGCTCCAGGCACACTGCAGCTGTTCAAGGCATCCCAAGGGGAGTACAAAAGTGCAACAACATGGCAGCTTTCACAGCTTTTTCCTTGGCACCATCCCTATACCTAGGCTGATTTATCTGCCTAGGGTTAGGGTTAGGGTTCAGCCTAGGGCTTGGATTTCTTTAACCAGGAAGCCCTGAGTTCCAGGCTTACTTCATCTGCCAAAGGCATCCCAAAGGGAGTGCAGAAGTGCCACAACATGGCTGCTTTCACGGCTTTTCCCTTAGGAAGAACCCTAATACCCGGCTGATTTACCTTCCTAGGGTTACTGTTAGGCTTAGGCCTAGGACTTTTAAAACCAGGAAGCCCTGGGCTCCAGGCACACTGCAGCTGCAAAAGGCATCCCAAGGGGAGCGCAAAAGTGACGCAACTTGGCTGCCACCACTGATATTTCCATGAGACCATCCCGAACCATAGGCTGATTTTCCTTCCTAGGGTTAAGGTGTGAGTTACGCCTAGGGTAAGGGTTCTATTAACCAGAAAGCCCTGAGTTCCAAGAACACAGCAGCTGCGAAGGACTAGCCAAGAAGAGCGCAAAAGTACCACAACATGCCTGCCTCCACAGCTTTTTCCTTGGGGACATGCCTAATTCCTGGCTGATTTGCCTTTCTCGTCTTAGGGTTGGGGTTCGGCCTAGGGCTAGGATTTTTAAAAGCAGGAAGCCCTGAGTTCCAGGCACACTGGAGCTGTGAAAGGCATCCAAAAGGGAGTGCAAAAGTGCCACAACATGGCTGCTTTCACGGCTTTTTCCTTGGCAAGAAGCCTAACATCAGGCTGATTTACTTTCCCAGGGTTACTGTTAGGCTTAGGCCTAGGGCTAGGATTTTTGAAACTAGGAAGCCCTTAGCTCCAGGCACACTGCAGCTGTTCAAGGCATCCCAAGGGGAGTACAAAAGTGCAACAACATGGCAGCTTTCACAGCTTTTTCCTTGGCACCATCCCTATACCTAGGCTGATTTATCTGCCTAGGGTTAGGGTTAGGGTTCAGCCTAGGGCTTGGATTTCTTTAACCAGGAAGCCCTGAGTTCCAGGCTTACTTCATCTGCCAAAGGCATCCCAAAGGGAGTGCAGAAGTGCCACAACATGGCTGCTTTCACGGCTTTTCCCTTAGGAAGAACCCTAATACCCGGCTGATTTACCTTCCTAGGGTTACTGTTAGGCTTAGGCCTAGGACTTTTAAAACCAGGAAGCCCTGGGCTCCAGGCACACTGCAGCTGCGAAAGGCATCCCAAGGGGAGCGCAAAAGTGACGCAACTTGGCTGCCACCACTGATATTTCCATGAGACCATCCCGAACCATAGGCTGATTTTCCTTCCTAGGGTTAAGGTTTGAGTTACGCCTAGGGTAAGGGTTCTATTAACCAGAAAGCCCTGAGTTCCAAGAACACAGCAACTGCGAAGGACTAGCCAAGAAGAGCGCAAAAGTACCACAACATGCCTGCCTCCACAGCTTTTTCCTTGGGGACATGCCTAATTCCTGGCTGATTTGCCTTTCTCGTCTTAGGGTTGGGGTTCGGCCTAGGGCTAGGATTTTTAAAAGCAGGAAGCCCTGAGTTCCAGGCACACTGGAGCTGTGAAAGGCATCCAAAAGGGAGTGCAAAAGTGCCACAACATGGCTGCTTTCACGGCTTTTTCCTTGGCAAGAAGCCTAACACCAGGCTGATTTACTTTCCCAGGGTTACTGTTAGGCTTAGGCCTAGGGCTAGGATTTTTGAAACTAGGAAGCCCTTAGCTCCAAGCACACTGCAGCTGTTCAAGGCATCCCAAGGGGAGTACAAAAGTGCAACAACATGGCAGCTTTCACAGCTTTTTCCTTGGCACCATCCCTATACCTAGGCTGATTTATCTGCCTAGGGTTAGGGTTAGGGTTCAGCCTAGGGCTTGGATTTCTTTAACCAGGAAGCCCTGAGTTCCAGGCTTACTTCATCTGCCAAAGGCATCCCAAAGGGAGTGCAGAAGTGCCACAACATGGCTGCTTTCACGGCTTTTCCCTTAGGAAGAACCCTAATACCCGGCTGATTTACCTTCCTAGGGTTACTGTTAGGCTTAGGCCTAGGACTTTTAAAACCAGGAAGCCCTGGGCTCCAGGCACACTGCAGCTGCAAAAGGCATCCCAAGGGGAGCACAAAAGTGACGCAACTTGGCTGCCACCACTGATATTTCCATGAGACCATCCCGAACCATAGGCTGATTTTCCTTCCTAGGGTTAAGGTTTGAGTTACGCCTAGGGTAAGGGTTCTATTAACCAGAAAGCCCTGAGTTCCAAGAACACAGCAGCTGCGAAGGACTAGCCAAGAAGAGCGCAAAAGTACCACAACATGCCTGCCTCCACAGCTTTTTCCTTGGGGACATGCCTAATTCCTGGCTGATTTGCCTTTCTCGTCTTAGGGTTGGGGTTCGGCCTAGGGCTAGGATTTTTAAAAGCAGGAAGCCCTGAGTTCCAGGCACACTGGAGCTGTGAAAGGCATCCAAAAGGGAGTGCAAAAGTGCCACAACATGGCTGCTTTCACGGCTTTTTCCTTGGCAAGAAACCTAACATCAGGCTGATTTACTTTCCCAGGGTTACTGTTAGGCTTAGGCCTAGGGCTAGGATTTTTGAAACTAGGAGGCCCTTAGCTCCAGGCACACTGCAGCTGTTCAAGGCATCCCAAGGGGAGTACAAAAGTGCAACAACATGGCAGCTTTCACAGCTTTTTCCTTGGCACCATCCCTATACCTAGGCTGATTTATCTGCCTAGGGTTAGGGTTAGGGTTCAGCCTAGGGCTTGGATTTCTTTAACCAGGAAGCCCTGAGTTCCAGGCTTACTTCATCTGCCAAAGGCATCCCAAAGGGAGTGCAGAAGTGCCACAACATGGCTGCTTTCACGGCTTTTCCCTTAGGAAGAACCCTAATACCCGGCTGATTTACCTTCCTAGGGTTACTGTTAGGCTTAGGCCTAGGACTTTTAAAACCAGGAAGCCCTGGGCTCCAGGCACACTGCAGCTGCAAAAGGCATCCCAAGGGGAGCGCAAAAGTGACGCAACTTGGCTGCCACCACTGATATTTCCATGAGACCATCCCGAACCATAGGCTGATTTTCCTTCCTAGGGTTAAGGTTTGAGTTACGCCTAGGGTAAGGGTCTATTAACCAGAAAGCCCTGAGTTCCAAGAACACAGCAGCTGCGAAGGACTAGCCAAGAAGAGCGCAAAAGTACCACAACATGCCTGCCTCCACAGCTTTTTCCTTGGGGACATGCCTAATTCCTGGCTGATTTGCCTTTCTCGTCTTAGGGTTGGGGTTCGGCCTAGGGCTAGGATTTTTAAAAGCAGGAAGCCCTGAGTTCCAGGCACACTGGAGCTGTGAAAGGCATCCAAAAGGGAGTGCAAAAGTGCCACAACATGGCTGCTTTCACGGCTTTTTCCTTGGCAAGAAGCCTAACACCAGGCTGATTTACTTTCCCAGGGTTACTGTTAGGCTTAGGCCTAGGGCTAGGATTTTTGAAACTAGGAAGCCCTGGGCTCCAGGCACACTGCAGCTGTTCAAGGCATCCCAAGGGGAGTACAAAAGTGCAACAACATGGCAGCTTTCACAGCTTTTTCCTTGGCACCATCCCTATACCTAGGCTGATTTATCTGCCTAGGGTTAGGGTTAGGGTTCAGCCTAGGGCTTGGATTTCTTTAACCAGGAAGCCCTGAGTTCCAGGCTTACTTCATCTGCCAAAGGCATCCCAAAGGGAGTGCAGAAGTGCCACAACATGGCTGCTCTCACGGCTTTTTCCTTGGCAAGAAGCCTAACATCAGGCTGATTTACTTTCCCAGGGTTACTGTTAGGCTTAGGCCTAGGGCTAGGATTTTTGAAACTAGGAAGCCCTTAGCTCCAGGCACACTGCAGCTGTTCAAGGCATCCCAAGGGGAGTACAAAAGTGCAACAACATGGCAGCTTTCACAGCTTTTTCCTTGGCACCATCCCTATACCTAGGCTGATTTATCTGCCTAGGGTTAGGGTTAGGGTTCAGCCTAGGGCTGTGATTTCTTTAACCAGGAAGCCCTGAGTTCCAGGCTTACTTCATCTGCCAAAGGCATCCCAAAGGGAGTGCAGAAGTGCCACAACATGGCTGCTTTCACGGCTTTTCCCTTAGGAAGAACCCTAATACCCGGCTGATTTACCTTTCTAGGGTTACTGTTAGGCTTAGGCCTAGGACTTTTAAAACCAGGAAGCCCTGGGCTCCAGGCACACTGCAGCTGCAAAAGGCATCCCAAGGGGAGCGCAAAAGTGACGCAACTTGGCTGCCACCACTGATATTTCCATGAGACCATCCCGAACCATAGGCTGATTTTCCTTCCTAGGGTTAAGGTTTGAGTTACGCCTAGGGTAAGGGTTCTATTAACCAGAAAGCCCTGAGTTCCAAGAACACAGCAGCTGCGAAGGACTAGCCAAGAAGAGCGCAAAAGTACCACAACATGCCTGCCTCCACAGCTTTTTCCTTGGGGACATGCCTAATTCCTGGCTGATTTGCCTTTCTCGTCTTAGGGTTGGGGTTCGGCCTAGGGCTAGGATTTTTAAAAGCAGGAAGCCCTGAGTTCCAGGCACACTGGAGCTGTGAAAGGCATCCAAAAGGGAGTGCAAAAGTGCCACAACATGGCTGCTTTCACGGCTTTTTCCTTGGCAAGACGCCTAACACCAGGCTGACTTACCTTCCCAGGGTTACTGTTAGGCTTAGGCCTAGGGCTAGGATTTTTGAAACTAGGAAGCCCTGGGCTCCAGGCACACTGCAGCTGTTCAAGGCATCCCAAGGGGAGTACAAAAGTGCAACAACATGGCAGCTTTCACAGCTTTTTCCTTGGCACCATCCCTATACCTAGGCTGATTTATCTGCCTAGGGTTAGGGTTAGGGTTCAGCCTAGGGCTTGGATTTCTTTAACCAGGAAGCCCTGAGTTCCAGGCTTACTTCATCTGCCAAAGGCATCCCAAAGGGAGTGCAGAAGTGCCACAACATGGCTGCTTTCACGGCTTTTCCCTTAGGAAGAACCCTAATACCCGGCTGATTTACCTTCCTAGGGTTACTGTTAGGCTTAGGCCTAGGACTTTTAAAACCAGGAAGCCCTGGGCTCCAGGCACACTGCAGCTGCAAAAGGCATCCCAAGGGGAGCGCAAAAGTGACGCAACTTGGCTGCCACCACTGATATTTCCATGAGACCATCCCGAACCATAGGCTGATTTTCCTTCCTAGGGTTAAGGTTTGAGTTACGCCTAGGGTAAGGGTTCTATTAACCAGAAAGCCCTGAGTTCCAAGAACACAGCAGCTGCGAAGGACTAGCCAAGAAGAGCGCAAAAGTACCACAACATGCCTGCCTCCACAGCTTTTTCCTTGGGGACATGCCTAATTCCTGGCTGATTTGCCTTTCTCGTCTTAGGGTTGGGGTTCGGCCTAGGGCTAGGATTTTTAAAAGCAGGAAGCCCTGAGTTCCAGGCACACTGGAGCTGTGAAAGGCATCCAAAAGGGAGTGCAAAAGTGCCACAACATGGCTGCTTTCACGGCTTTTTCCTTGGCAAGACGCCTAACACCAGGCTGATTTACCTTCCCAGGGTTACTGTTAGGCTTAGGCCTAGGGCTAGGATTTTTTAAACTAGGAAGCCCTTAGCTCCAGGCACACTGCAGCTGTTCAAGGCATCCCAAGGGGAGTACAAAAGTGCAACAACATGGCAGCTTTCACAGCTTTTTCCTTGGCACCATCCCTATACCTAGGCTGATTTATCTGCCTAGGGTTAGGGTTAGGGTTCAGCCTAGGGCTTGGATTTCTTTAACCAGGAAGCCCTGAGTTCCAGGCTTACTTCATCTGCCAAAGGCATCCCAAAGGGAGTGCAGAAGTGCCACAACATGGCTGCTTTCACGGCTTTTCCCTTAGGAAGAACCCTAATACCCGGCTGATTTACCTTCCTAGGGTTACTGTTAGGCTTAGGCCTAGGACTTTTAAAACCAGGAAGCCCTGGGCTCCAGGCACACTGCAGCTGCAAAAGGCATCCCAAGGGGAGCGCAAAAGTGACGCAACTTGGCTGCCACCACTGATATTTCCATGAGACCATCCCGAACCATAGGTTGATTTTCCTTCCTAGGGTTAAGGTTTGAGTTACGCCTAGGTTAAGGGTTCTATTAACCAGAAAGCCCTGAGTTCCAAGAACACAGCAGCTGCGAAGGACTAGCCAAGAAGAGCGCAAAAGTACCACAACATGCCTGCCTCCACAGCTTTTTCCTTGGGGACATGCCTAATTCCTGGCTGATTTGCCTTTCTCGTCTTAGGGTTGGGGTTCGGCCTAGGGCTAGGATTTTTAAAAGCAGGAAGCCCTGAGTTCCAGGCACACTGGAGCTGTGAAAGGCATCCAAAAGGGAGTGCAAAAGTGCCACAACATGGCTGCTTTCACGGCTTTTTCCTTGGCAAGAAGCCTAACACCAGGCTGATTTACTTTCCCAGGGTTACTGTTAGGCTTAGGCCTAGGGCTAGGATTTTTGAAACTAGGAAGCCCTTAGCTCCAGGCACACTGCAGCTGTTCAAGGCATCCCAAGGGGAGTACAAAAGTGCAACATGGCATGCTTTCACAGCTTTTTCATTGGCACCATCCCTATACCTAGGCTGATTTATCTGCCTAGGGTTAGGGTTAGGGTTCAGCCTAGGGCTTGGATTTCTTTAACCAGGAAGCCCTGAGTTCCAGGCTTACTTCATCTGCCAAAGGCATCCCAAAGGGAGTGCAGAAGTGCCACAACATGGCTGCTCTCACGAGCTTTTTCCTTGGCAAGAAGCCTAACATCAGGCTGATTTACTTTCCCAGGGTTACTGTTAGGCTTAGGCCTAGGGCTAGGATTTTTGAAACTAGGAAGCCCTTAGCTCCAGGCACACTGCAGCTGTTCAAGGCATCCCAAGGGGAGTACAAAAGTGCAACAACATGGCAGCTTTCACAGCTTTTTCCTTGGCACCATCCCTATACCTAGGCTGATTTATCTGCCTAGGGTTAGGGTTAGGGTTCAGCCTAGGGCTTGGATTTCTTTAACCAGGAAGCCCTGAGTTCCAGGCTTACTTCATCTGCCAAAGGCATCCCAAAGGGAGTGCAGAAGTGCCACAACATGGCTGCTTTCACGGCTTTTCCCTTAGGAAGAACCCTAATACCCGGCTGATTTACCTTCCTAGGGTTACTGTTAGGCTTAGGCCTAGGACTTTTCAAACCAGGAAGCCCTGGGCTCCAGA